>NW_028133337.1:600000-789484 GCF_964374135.1 Grampus griseus | reverse complement strand
GGTTAGTGTCAGCGTACGGGTTAGGATTAGGGGACGGGTGAGGGTCAGGCTTCGGGGAAGGGTTAGGGTTAGGGTTCGGGCTAGGGTTAGGGTTAGGGGACAGGGACAGTTTAGGGTCCCGGTGAGGGTACGACAACGCTTTAGGGGGAGCGTACGTGTGAGGGCGCGGGTTAGTGTCAGCGTAGGGTTTAGGATTAGTGGACGGGTGAGGGTCAGGCTTCGGGGAAGGGTTAGGGTTAGGGTTCGGGCCAGGGTTAGGGTTAGGGGACGGGGACGGTTTAGGGTCCAGGTGAGGGTACGACAACGCTTTAGGGGGAGCGTACGTGTGAGGGCGCGGGTTAGTGTCAGTGTACGTGTTAGGATTAGGGGACGCGTGAGTGTCACGCTTCGGGGAAGGGTTAGGGTTAGGGTTCGGGCTAGGGTTAGGGTTAGGGGACGGGGACGGTTTAGGGTCCAGGTGAGGGTACGACAACACTTAAGGGGGAGCGTACGTGTGAGGGCGCGGGTTAGTGTCAGCGTACGGTTTAGGATTAGGGGACGGGTGAGGTTCAGGCTTCGGGGAAGGGTTAGGGTTAGGGTTCGGAATAGGGTTACGGTTAGGGGACGGGGACGGTTTAGGGTCCAGGTGAGGGTACGACAACACTTAAGGGGGAGCGTACGTGTGAGGGCGCGGGTTCGTGTCAGCGTACGGGTTAGGATTAGGGGACGGGTGAGGGTCAGGCTTCGGGGAAGGGTTAGGGTTAGGGTTCGGGCTAGGGTTAGGGTTAGGGGACGGGGACGGTTTAGGGTCCAGGGGAGGGTACCACAACGCTTTAGGGGGAGCGTACGTGTGAGGGCGCGGGTTAGTGTCAGCGTACGGGTTAGGATTAGGGGACAGGTGAGGGTCAGGCTTCGGGGAAGGGTTAGGGTTAGGGTTCGGGCTAGGCTTAGGGTTAGGGGACGGGGACGGTTTAGGGTCCAGGTGAGGGTACGAGAACACTTAAGGGGGAGCGTACGTGTGAGGGCGCGGGTTAGTGTGAGCGTATGGGTTAGGATTAGGGGACGGGTGAGGGTCAGGCTTCGGGGAAGGGTTAGGGTTAGGGTTCGGGCTAGGGTTAGGGTTAGGGGACGGGGACGGTTTAGGGTCCAGGTGAGGGTACGGCAACGCTTTAGGGGGAGCGTACGCATGAGGGCGCGGGTTAGTGTCAGCGTACGGGTTAGGATTAGGGGACGGGTGAGGGTCAGGCTTCGGGGAAGGGTTAGGGTTAGGGTTCGGGCCAGGGTTAGGGTTAGGGGACGGGGACGGTTTAGGGTCCAGGTGAGGGTACGACAACGCTTTAGGGGGAGCGTACGTGTGAGGGCGCGGGTTAGTGTCAGCGTACGAGTTAGGATTAGGGGACGCGTGAGGGTCACGCTTCGGGGAAGGGTTAGGGTTAGGGTTCGGGCTAGGGTTAGGGTTAGGGGACGGGGACGGTTTAGGGTCCAGGTGAGGGTACGACAACACTTAAGGGGGAGCGTACGTGTGAGGGCGCGGGTTAGTGTCAGCGTACGGGTTAGGATTAGGGGACGGGTGAGGGTCAGGCTTCGGGAAAGGGTTAGGGTTAGGGTTCGGGCTAGGGTTAGGGTTAGGGGACGGGGACGGTTTAGGGTCCAGGTGAGTTTACGAAAACGCATTAGGGGGAGCGTACGCGTGAGGGCGCGGGTTAGTGTCAGCGTACGGGTTAGGATTAGGGGACAGGTGAGGGTCAGGCTTCGGGCAAGGGTTAGGGTTAGGGTTCGGGCTAGGGTTAGGGTTAGGGGACGGGGACGGTTTAGGGTCCAGGTGAGGGTACGACAACACTTAAGGGGGAGCGTACGTGTGAGGGCGCGGGTTAGTGTCAGCGTACGGTTTAGGATTAGGGAACGGGTGAGGGTCAGGCTTCGGGGAAGGGTTATGGTTAGGGTTCGGAATAGGGTTACGGTTAGGGGACGGGGACGGTTTAGGGTCCAGGTGAGGGTACGACAACACTTAAGGGGGATCGTACGTGTGAGGGCGTGGGTTAGTGTCAGCGTACGGGTTAGGATTAGGGGACGGGTGAGGGTCAGGCTTCGGGGAAGGGTTAGGGTTAGGGTTCGGGCTAGGGTTAGGGTTAGGGGACGGGGACGGTTTAGGGTCCAGGTGAGGGTACCACAACGCTTTAGGGGGAGTGTACGTGTGAGGGCGCGGGTTAGTGGCAGCGTACGGGTTAGGATTAGGGGACAGGTGAGGGTCAGGCTTCGGGCAAGGGTTAGGGTTAGGGTTCGGGCTAGGCTTAGGGTTAGGGGACGGGGACGGTTTATGGTCCAGGTGAGTTTACGAAAACGCTTTAGGGGGAGCATACGCGTGAGGGCGCGGGTTAGTGTCAGCGTACGGTTTAGGATTAGGGGACGGGTGAGGGTCAGGCTTCGGGGAAGTGTTAGGGTTAGGGTTCGGAATAGGGTTACGGTTAGGGGACGGGCACGGTTTAGGGTCCAGGTGAGGGTACGACAACACTTAAGGGGGAGCGTACGTGTGAGGGCGCTGGTTAGTGTCAGCGTACGGGTTAAGATTAGGGGACGGGTGAGGGTCAGGCTTCGGGGAAGTGTTAGGGTTAGGGTTCGGGCTAGGGTTAGGGTTAGGGGACGGTTTTGGGTCCACGTGAGTTTACGAAAACGCTATAGGGGGAGCGTACGCGTGAGGGCGCGGGTTAGTGTCAGCGTACGGGTTAGGATTAGGGGACGGTTGAGGGTCAGGCTTCGGGGAAGGGTTAGGGTTAGGGTTCGGGCTAGGGTTAGGGTTAGGGGACGGGGACGGTTTAGGGTCCAGGTGAGGGTACCACAACGCTTTAGGGGGAGCGTACGTGTGAGGGCGCGGGTTAGTGTCAGCGTACGGGTTAGGATTAGGGGACAGGTGAGGGTCAGGCTTCGGGCAAGGGTTAGGGTTAGGGTTCGGGCTAGGCTTAGGGTTAGGGGACGGGGACGGTTTAGGGTCCAGGTGAGTTTACGAAAACGCTTTAGGGGGAGCGTACGCGTGAGGGCGCGGGTTAGTGTCAGCGTACGGTTTAGGATTAGGGGACGGGTGAGGGTCAGGCTTAGGGGAAGGGTTAGGGTTAGGGTTCGGAATAGGGTTACGGTTAGGGGACGGGAACGGTTTAGGGTCCAGGTGAGGGTACGACAACACTTAAGGGGGAGCGTACGTGTGAGGGCGCGGGTTAGTGTCAGCGTACGGGTTAGGATTAGGGGACGGGTGAGGGTCAGGCTTCGGGGAAGGGTTAGGGTTAGGGTTCGGGCTAGGGTTAGGGTTAGGGGACGGGGACGGTTTAGGGTCCAGGTGAGGGTACCACAACGCTTTAGGGGGAGCGTACGTGTGAGGGCGCGGGTTAGTGTCAGCGTACGGGTTAGGATTAGGGGACAGGTGAGGGTCAGGCTTCGGGGACGTGTTAGGGTTAGGGTACGGGCTAGGCTTAGGGTTAGGGGACGGGGACGGTTTAGGGTTCAGGTGAGTTTACGAAAACGCTTTAGGGGGAGCGTACGCGTGAGGGCGCGGGTTAGTGTCAGCGTACGGGTTAGGATTAGGGGACGGGTGAGGGTCAGGCTTCGGGGAAGTGTTAGGGTTAGTGTTCGGGCTAGGGTTAGGGTTAGGGGACGGGGATGGTTTAGGGTCCTGGTGAGGGTACAACAACACTTAAGGGGGAGCGTACGTGTCAGGGCGCGGGTTAGTGTCAGCGTACGGGTTAGGATTAGGGGACAGGTGAGGGTCAGGCTTCTGGGAAGTGTTATGGTTAGGGTTCGGGCTAGGGTTAGGGTTAGGGGACGGGGACGTTTTAGGGTCCAGGTGAGGGTACGACAACGCTTTAGGGGGAGCGTACGTGTGAGGGCGCGGGTTAGTGTCAGCGTACGGGTTAGGATTAGGGGACGGGTGAGGGTCAGGCTTCGGGGAAAGGTTAGGGTTATGGTTCGGGCTAGGGTTAGGGTTAGGGGACTGGGGCGGTTTAGGGTCCAGGTGAGGGTACGACAACGATTTAGGGGGAGCGTACGTGTGAGGGCGCGGGTTAATGTCAGCGTACGGTTTAGGAGTAGGGGACGGGTGAGGGTCAGGCTTCGGGGAAGGGTTAGTGTTAGGGTTCGGGCTAGGGTTAGGGTTAGGGGACTGGGACGGTTTAGGGTCCAGGTGAGGGTACGACAACGCTTTAAAAGGAGCGTACGCGTGAGGGCGCGGGTTAGTGTCAGCGTACGGCTTAGGATTAGGGTACGGGTGAGGGTCAGGCTTCGGGGAAGTGTTAGGGTTAGGGTTCGGGCTAGGTTTAGGGTTACGGGACGGGGACGGTTTAGGGTCCAGGTGAGGGTACGACAACACTTTAGGGGGAGCGTACGTGTGAGAGCGCGGGTTAGTGTCAGCGTACGGTTTAGGATTAGGGGCGGGTGAGGGTCAGGCTTCGGGGAAGGGTTAGGGTTAGGGTTCGGGCTAGGGTTAGGGATAGGGGACGGGGACGGTTTAGGGTCCAGGTGAGGGTACGACAACACTTAAGGGGGAGCGTACGTGTGAGGGCGCGGGTTAGTGTCAGCGTACAGGTTAGGATTAGGGGACGGGTGAGTGTCAGGCTTCGGGGAAGGGTTAGGGTTAGGGTTCGAGCTAGGGTTAGGGTTAGGGGACGGGGACGGTTTAGGGTCCAGGTGAGGGTACGACAACACTTAAGGGGGAGCGTAGGTGTGAGGGCGCAGGTTAGTGTCAGCGTACAGGTTAGGATTAGGGCACGGGTGAGGGTCAGGCTTCGGGGAAGGGTTAGGGTTAGGGTTCGGGCTAGGGTTAGGGTTAGGGGACGGGGATGGTTTAGGGTCCAGGTGAGGGTACGACAACGCTTTAGGGGGAGCGTACGTGTGAGGGCGTGAGTTGGTGTCAGCGTACGGGTTAGGATTAGGGGACAGTTGAGGGTCAGGCTTCGGGGAAGGGTTAGGGTTAGGGTTCGGGCTAGGGTTAGGGTTAGGGGACGGGGACTGTTTAGGGTCCAGGTGAGGGTAAGACAACGCTTTAGGGGGAGCGTACGTGTGAGGGCGCAGGTTAGTGTCAGCGTACGGGTTAGGATTAGGGGACGGGTGAGTGTCAGGCTTCGGGGAAGGGTTAGGGTTAGGGTTCGGGCTAGGGTTAGGGTTAGGTGACTGGGGCGGTTTAGGTTCCAGGTGAGGGTACGACAACGCTTTAGGGGGAGCGTACGTGTGAGGGCGCCGGTTAGTGTAAGAGTACGGGTTAGGATTAGGGGACGGGTGAGGGTCAGGCTTCGGGGAAGTGTTAGGGTTAGGGTTCGGGCTAGGGTTAGGGTTAGGGGACGGGGACGGTTTAGGGTCCAGGTGAGTTTACGAAAACGCTTTAGGGGGAACATACGCGTGAGGGCGCGGGTTAGTGTCAGCGTACGGGTTAGGATTAGGGGACGGGTGAGGGTCAGTCTTCGGGGAAGGGTTAGGGTTAGGGTTCGGGCTAGGGTTAGGGTTAGGGGACGGGGACGGATTAGGGTCCAGGTGAGGGTACGACAACACTTAAGGGGGAGCGTACGTGTGAGGGCGCAGGTTAGTGTCAGCGTACGGGTTAAGATTAGGGGACGAGCGAGGCTCAGGCTTCGGGAAAGGGTTAGGGTTAGGGTTCGGGCTAGGGTTAGGGTTGGGGATGGGGACGGTTTAGGGTCCAGGTGAGGGTACGACAACGCTCTAGGGGGAGCGTACGTGTGAGGGCGCGGGTTAGTGTCAGCGTACGGGTTAAGATTAGGGGACGGGTGAGGGTCAGGCTTCGGGGAAGGGTTAGGGTTAGGGTTCGGGCTAGGGTTAGGGTTAGGTGACTGGGGCGGTTTAGGTTCCAGGTGAGGGTACGACAATGCTTTAGGGGGAGCGTACGTGTGAGGGCGCGGGTTAGTGTCAGCGTACGGGTTAGGATTAGGGGACGGGTGAGGGTCACGCTTCGGGGAAGGTTTAGGGTTAGGGTTCGGGTTAGGGTTAGGGGACGGGGACTGTTTAGGGTCCAGGTGAGGGTACGACAACGCTTTAGGGGAAGCGTACGCGTGAGGGCGCGGGTTAGTGTCAGCGTACGGGTTAGGATTAGGGGACGGGTGAGGGTCAGGCTTCGGGGAAGGGTTAGGGTTAGGTTTCGGGCTAGGGTTAGGGTTAGGGGTCGGGGACGGTTTAGGGTCCAGGTGAGGGTACGACAACGCTTTAGGGGGAGCGTACGTGTGAGGGCGCGGGTTAGTGTCAGGGTACGGTTTAGGATTAAGTGACGGGTGAGGGTCAGGCTTCGGGGAAGTGTTAGGGTTAGGGTTCGGGCTAGGGTTAGGGTTAGGGCCGGGGACGGTTTAGGGTCCAGGTGAGGGTACGACAACGCTTTAGGGAGAGCGTACGTGTGAGGGCGTGGGTTAGTGTCAGCGTACGGGTTAGGATTAGGGGACAGGTGAGGGTCAGGCTTCGGGGAAGTGTTAGGGTTAGGGTTCGGGCTAGGGTTAGGGTTAGGGGACGGGGACGGTTTAGTGTCCAGGTGAGGGTACGACAACGCTTTAGGCGGAGCGTACGTGTGAGGGCGCGTGTTAGTGTCAGCGTACGGGTTAGGATTAGGGGACGTGTGAGGGTCAGGCTTCGGGGAAGGGTTAGGGTTAGGGTTCTGGCTAGAGTTAGGGTTAGGGGACGGGGACGGTTTAGGGTCCAGGTGAGGGTACGACAACACTTAAGGGGGAGTGTACGTGTGAGGGCGCAGGTTAGTGTCAGCATACGGGTTAGGATTAGGGGACGGGTGAGGGTCAGGCTTCGGGGAAGGGTTAGGGTTAGGGTTCGGGCTAGGGTTAGGGTTAAGGGACGGGGACTGTTTAGGGTCCAGGTGAGGGTACGACAATGCTTTAGGGGAAGCATACGTGTGAGGGCGTGTGTTAGTGTCAGCGTACGGGTTAGGATTAGGGGACAGTTGAGGGTCAGGCTTCGGGGAAGGGTTAGGGTTAGGGTTCGGGCTAGCGTTAGGGTTAGGGGACGGGGACTGTTTAGGGTCCAGGTGAGGGTACGACAACGCTTTAGGGGAAGCGTACGTGTGAGGGCGCGGGTTAGTGTCAGCGTACGGGTTAGGATTAGGGGACGGGTGAGGGTCAGGCTTCGGGGAAGCGTTAGGTTTAGGGTTCGGGCTAGGGTTAGTGTTAGGTGACTGGGGCGGTTTCGGTTCCAGGTGAGGGTACGACAACACTTTAGGGGGAGCGTACGTGTGAGGGCGCCAGTTAGTGTCAGCGTACGGGTTAGGATTAGGGGACGGGTGAGGGTAACGCTTCGGGGAAGGGTTAGGGTTAGGGTTCGGGCTAGGGTTAGGTTTAGGGGACGGGGACGGTTTAGGGTCCAGGTGAGGGTACGACAACGCTTTAGGGAGAGCGTACGTGTGAGGGCGTGGGTTAGTGTCAGCGTATGGGTTAGGATTAGGGGACAGGTGAGGGTCAGGCTTCGGGGAAGGGTTAGGGTTAGGGTTCGGGCTAGGGTTAGGGTTAGGGGACGGGGACGGTTTAGGGTCCAGGTGAGGGTACGACAACACTTAAGGGGGAGCGTACGTGTGAGGGCGCAGGTTAGTGTCAGCGTACGGGTTAGGATTAGGGGACGGGTGAGGGTCAGGCTTCGGGGAAGGGTTAGGGTTAGTGTTCGGGCTAGGGTTAGGGTTAAGGGACGGGGACGGTTTAGGGTCCAGGTGAGGGTACGACAACGCTTTAGGGGGAGCGTACGTGTGAGGGCGTGGGTTAGTGTCAGCGAACGGGTTAGGATTAGGGGACAGTTGAGGGTCAGGCTTCGGGGAAGGGTTAGGGTTAGGGTTCGGGCAACGGTTAGGGTTAGGGGACGGGGACTGTTTAGGGTCCAGGTGAGGGTACGACAACGCTTTAGGGGGAGCGTACGTGTGAGGGCGCTTGTTAGTGTCAGCGTACGGGTTAGGATTAGGGGACAGGTGAGGGTCACGCTTCTGGGAAGTGTTATGGTTAGGGTTCGGGCTAGGGTTAGGGTTAGGGGACGGGGACGTTTTAGGGTCCAGGTGAGGGTACGACAACGCTTTAGGGGGAGCGTACGTGTGAGGGCGCGGGTTAGTGTCAGCGTACGGGTTAGGATTAGGGGACGGGTGAGGGTCAGGCTTCGGGGAACGGTTAGGGTTAGGGTTCGGGCTAGGGTTAGGGTTAGGGGACTGGGGCGGTTTAGGGTCCAGGTGAGGGTACGACAACGATTTAGGGGGAGCGTACGCGTGAGGGCGTGGGTTAGTGTCAGCGTATGGGTTAGGATTAGGGGACGGGTGAGGGTCAGGCTTCGGGGAAGGGTTAGGGTTAGGGTTTGGGCTAGGGTTAGGGTTAGGGGACGGGTACGGTTTAGGGTCCAGGTGAGGGCACGACAACGCTTTACAGGGAGCGTACGTGTGAGGACGCGGGTTAATGTCAGCGTACGGTTTAGGAGTAGGGGACGGGTGAGGGTCAGTCTTCGGGGAAGGGTTACTGTTAGGGTTCGGGCTAGGGTTAGGGTTAGGGGACTGGGGCGGTTTAGGGTCCAGGTGAGGGTACGACAACGCTTTAGGGGGAGCGCACATGTGAGGGCGCGGGTTACTCTCAGCGTACGGTTTAGGATTAGGGGACGGGTGAGGGTCAGGCTTCGGGGAAGGGTTAGGGTTAGGGTTCGGGCTAGGGTTAGGGTTAGGGGACGGGGACGGTTTAGGGTCCAGGTGAGGGTACGACAACGCTTTAAAAGGAGCGTACGCATGAGGGCGCGGGTTAGTGTCAGCGTACGGGTTAGGATTAGGGTACGTGTGAGGGTCAGGCTTCGGGGAAGTGTTAGGGTTAGGGTTCGGGCTAGGTTTAGGGTTAGGGGACGGGGACGGTTTAGGGTCCAGGTGAGGGTACGACAACACTTTAGGGGGAGCGTACGTGTGAGGGCGCGGGTTAGTATCAGCGTACGGTTTAGGATTAGGGGCGGGTGAGGGTCAGGCTTCGGGGAAGGGTTAGGGTTAGGGTTCGGGCTAGGGTTAGGGATAGGGGACGGGGACGGTTTAGGGTCCAGGTGAGGGTACGACAACACTTAAGGGGGAGCGTACGTGTGAGGGCGCGGGTTAGTGTCAGCGTACAGGTTAGGATTAGGGGACGGGTGAGTGTCTGGCTTCGGGGAAGGGTTAGGGTTAGGGTTCCGGCTAGGGTTAGGGTTAAGGGACGGGGACGGTTTAGGGTCCAGGTGAGGGTACGACAACACTTAAGGGGGAGCGTACGTGTGAGGGCGCAGGTTAGTGTCAGCGTACGGGTTAGGATTAGGGGACGGGTGAGGGTCAGGCTTCGGGGAAGGGTTAGGGTTAGGGTTCGGGCAAGGGTTAGGGTTAGGGGACGGGGATGGTTTAGGGTCCAGGTGAGGGTACGACAACGCTTTAGGGGGAGCGTACGTGTGAGGGCGTGAGTTGGTGTCAGCGTACGGGTTAGGATTAGGGGACAGTTGAGGGTCAGGCTTCGGGGAAGGGTTAGGGTTAGGGTTCGGGCTAGGGTTAGGGTTAGGGGACGGGGACTGTGTAGGGTCCAGGTGAGGGTACGACAACGCTTTAGGGGGAGCGTACGTGTGAGGGCGCGGGTTAGTGTCAGCGTACGGGTTAGGATTAGGGGACGGGTGAGTGTCAGGCTTCGAGGACGGGTTAGGGTTAGGGTTCGGGCTAGGGTTAGGGTTAGGTGACTGGGGCGGTTTAGGTTCCAGGTGAGGGTACGACAACGCTTTAGGGGGAGCGTACGTGTGAGGGCGCCGGTTAGTGTAAGAGTACGGGTTAGGATTAGGGGACGGGTGAGGGTCAGGCTTCGGGGAAGGGTTAGGGTTAGGGTTCGGGCTAGGGTTAGGGTTAGGGGACGGGGACGGTTTAGGGTCCAGGTGAGTTTACGAAAACGCTTTAGGGGGAGCATACGCGTGAGGGCGCGGGTTAGTGTCAGTGTACGGGTTAGGATTAGGGGACGGGTGAGGGTCAGTCTTCGGGGAAGGGTTAGGGTTAGGGTTCGGGCTAGGGTTAGGGTTAGGGGACGGGGACGGTTTAGGGTCCAGGTGAGGGTACGACAACACTTAAGGGGGAGCGTACGTGTGAGGGCGTGGGTTAGTGTCAGCGTACGGGTTAGGATTAGGGGACGGGTGAGGGTCAGGCTTCGGGGAAGTGTTAGGGTTAGGTTTCGGGCTAGGGTTACGGTTAGGGGACGGGGACGGTTTAGGGTCCAGGTGAGCGTACGGCAACGCTTTAGGGAGAGCGTACGCATGAGGGCGCGGGTTAGTGTCAGCGTACGGGTTAGGATTAGGGGACGGGTGAGGGTCAGGCTTCGGGGAAGGGTTAGGGTTAGGGTTCGGGCTAGGGTTAGGGTTAGGGGACGGGGACAGTTTAGGGTCCCGGTGAGGGTACGACAACGCTTTAGGGGGAGCGTACGTGTGAGGGCGCGGGTTAGTGTCAGCGTACGGTTTAGGATTAGGGGACGGGTGAGGGTCAGGCTTCGGGGAAGGGTTAGGGTTAGGATTCGGGCTAGGGTTAGGGTTAGGGGACGGGGACGGATTAGGGTCCAGGTGAGGGTACGACAACACTTAAGGGGGAGCGTACGTGTGAGGGCGCAGGTTAGTGTCAGCGTACGGGTTAAATTAGGGGACGAGCGTGGCTCAGGCTTCGGGAAAGGGTTAGGGTTAGGGTTCGGGCTAGGGTTAGGGTTAGGGGACGGGGACGGTTTAGGGTCCAGGTGAGGGTACGACAACGCTTTAGGGGGAGCGTACGTGTGAGGGCGTGGGTTAGTGTCAGCGTACGGGTTAGGATTAGGGGACAGTTGAGGGTCAGGCTTCGGGGAAGGGTTAGGGTTAGGGTTCGGGCTAGGGTTAGGGTTAGGGGACGGGGACGGTTTAGGGTCCAGGTGAGGGTACAACAACGCTCTAGGGGGAGCGTACATGTGAGGGCGCGGGTTAGTGTCAGCGTACGGGTTAAGATTAGGGGACGGGTGAGGGTCAGGCTTCGGGGAAGGGTTAGGGTTAGGGTTCGGGCTAGGGTTAGGGTTAGGTGACTGGGGCGGTTTAGGTTCCAGTTGAGGGTACGACAATGCTTTAGGGGGAGCGTACGTGTGAGGGCGCAGGTTAGTGTCAGCGTAAGGGTTAGGATTAGAGGACGGGTGAGGGTCACGCTTCGTGGAAGGGTTAGGGTTCGGGTTAGGGTTAGGGGACGGGGACTGTTTAGGGTCCAGGTGAGGGTACGACAACGCTTTAGGGGAAGCGTACGCGTGAGGGCGCGGGTTAGTGTCAGCGTACGGGTTAGGATTAGGGGACGGGTGAGGGTCAGGCTTCGGGGAAGGGTTAGGGTTAGGTTTCGGGCTAGGGTTAGGGTTAGGGGACGGGGACGGTTTAGGGTCCAGGTGAGGGTACGACAACGCTTTAGGGGGAGGGTACGTGTGAGGGCGCGGGTTAGTGTCAGCGTACGGTTTAGGATTAAGTGACGGGTGAGGGTCAGGCTTCGGGGAAGTGTTAGGGTTAGGGTTCGGGCTAGGGTTAGGGTTAGGGGACGGGGACGGTTTAGGGTCCAGGTGAGGGTACGACAACGCTTTAGGGAGAGCGTACGTGTGAGGGCGTGGGTTAGTGTCAGCGTACGGGTTAGGATTAGGGGACAGGTGAGGGTCAGGCTTCGGGGAAGTGTTAGGGTTAGGGTTCGGGCTAGGGTTAGGGTTAGGGGACGGGGACGGTTTAGTGTCCAGGTGAGGGTACGACAACGCTTTAGGTGGAGCGTACGTGTGAGGGGGCGAGTTAGTGTCAGCGTACGGGTTAGGATTAGGGGACGTGTGAGGGTCAGGCTTCGGGGAAGGGTTAGGGTTAGGGTTCGGGCTAGGGTTAGGGTTAGGGGACGGGGACGGTTTAGGGTCCAGGTGAGGGTGCGACAACACTTAAGGGGGAGTGTACGTGTGAGGGCGCAGGTTAGTGTCAGCGTACGGGTTAGGATTAGGGGACGGGTGAGGGTCAGGCTTCGGGGAAGGGTTAGGGTTAGGGTTCGGGCTAGGGTTAGGGTTAAGGGACTGGGACGGTTTAGGGTCCAGGTGAGGGTACGACAACCCTTTAGGGGGAGCGTACGTGTGAGGGCGTGTGTTAGTGTCAGCGTACGGGTTAGGATTAGGGGACAGTTGAGGGTCAGGCTTCGGGGAAGGGTTAGGGTTAGGGTTCGGGCTAGGGTTAGGGTTAGGGGACGGGGACTGTTTAGGGTCCAGGTGAGGGTACGACAACGCTTTAGGGGAAGCGTACGTGTGAGGGCGCGGGTTAGTGTCAGCGTACGGGTTAGGATTAGGGGACGGGTGAGGGTCAGGCTTCGGGGAAGGGTTAGGGTTAGGGTTCGGGCTAGGGTTAGGGTTAAGGGACGGGGACTGTTTAGGGTCCAGGTGAGGGTACGACAACGCTTTAGGGGAAGCGTACGTGTGAGGGCGTGTGTTAGTGTCAGCGTACGGGTTAGGATTAGGGGACAGTTGAGGGTCAGGCTTCGGGGTAGGGTTAGGGTTAGGGTTCGGGCTAGCGTTAGGGTTAGGGGACGGGGACTGTTTAGGGTCCAGGTGAGGGTACGACAACGCTTTAGGGGAAGCGTACGTGTGAGGGCGCGGGTTAGTGTCAGCGTACGGGTTAGGATTAGGGGACGGGTGAGGGTCAGGCTTCGGGGAAGCGTTAGGTTTAGGGTTCGGGCTAGGGTTAGTGTTAGGTGACTGGGGCGGTTTCGGTTCCAGGTGAGGGTACGACAACACTTTAGGGGGAGCGTACGTGTGAGGGCGCCAGTTAGTGTCAGCGTACGGGTTAGGATTAGGGGACGGGTGAGGGTAACGCTTCGGGGAAGGGTTAGGGTTAGGGTTCGGGCTAGGGTTAGGTTTAGGGGACGGGGACGGTTTAGGGTCCAGGTGAGGGTACGACAACGCTTTAGGGAGAGCGTACGTGTGAGGGCGTGGGTTAGTGTCAGCGTATGGGTTAGGATTAGGGGACAGGTGAGGGTCAGGCTTCGGGGAAGGGTTAGGGTTAGGGTTCGGGCTAGGGTTAGGGTTAGGGGACGGGGACGGTTTAGGGTCCAGGTGAGGGTACGACAACGCTTTAGGCGGAACGTACGTGTGAGGGCGCGGGTTAGTGTCAGCGTACGGGTTAGGATTAGGGGACGGGTGAGGGTCAGGCTTCGGGGAAGGGTTAGGGTTAGGGTTCGGGCTAGGGTTAGGGTTAGGGGACAGGGACGGTTTAGGGTCCAGGTGAGGGTACGACAACACTTAAGGGGGAGCGTACGTGTGAGGGCGCAGGTTAGTGTCAGCGTACGGGTTAGGATTAGGGGACGGGTGAGGGTCAGCCTTCGGGGAAGGGTTAGGGTTAGTGTTCGGGCTAGGGTTAGGGTTAAGGGACGGGGACGGTTTAGGGTCCAGGTGAGGGTACGACAACGCTTTAGGGGGAGCGTACGTGTGAGGGCGTGGGTTAGTGTCAGCGTACGGGTTAGGATTAGGGGACAGTTGAGGGTCAGGCTTCGGGGAAGGGTTAGGGTTAGGGTTCGGGCTACGGTTAGGGTTAGGGGACGGGGACTGTTTAGGGTCCAGGTGAGGGTACGACAACGCTTTAGGGGGAGCGTACGTGTGAGGGCGCGGGTTAGTGTCAGCGTACGGGTTAGGATTAGGGGACAGGTGAGGGTCAGGCTTCTGGGAAGTGTTATGGTTAGGGTTCGGGCTAGGGTTAGGGTTAGGGGACGGGGACGTTTTAGGGTCCAGGTGAGGGTACGACAACGCTTTAGGGGGAGCGTACGTGTGAGGGCGCGGGTTAGTGTCAGCGTACGGGTTAGGATTAGGGGACGGGTGAGGGTCAGGCTTCGGGGAACGGTTAGGGTTAGGGTTCGGGCTAGGGTTAGGGTTAGGGGACTGGGGCGGTTTAGGGTCCAGGTGAGGGTACGACAACGATTTAGGGGGAGCGTACGCGTGAGGGCGTGGGTTAGTGTCAGCGTATGGGTTAGGATTAGGGGACGGGTGAGGGTCAGGCTTCGGGGAAGGGTTAGGGTTAGGGTTTGGGCTAGGGTTAGGGTTAGGGGACGGGTACGGTTTAGGGTCCAGGTGAGGGCACGACAACGCTTTACAGGGAGCGTACGTGTGAGGGCGCGGGTTAATGTCAGCGTACGGTTTAGGAGTAGGGGACGGGTGAGGGTCAGGCTTCGGGGAAGGGTTACTGTTAGGGTTCGGGCTAGGGTTAGGGTTAGGGGACTGGGGCGGTTTAGGGTCCAGGTGAGGGTACGACAACGCTTTAGGGGGAGCGCACATGTGAGGGCGCGGGTTACTCTCAGCGTACGGTTTAGGATTAGGGGACGGGTGAGGGTCAGGCTTCGGGGAAGGGTTAGGGTTAGGGTTCGGGCTAGGGTTAGGGTTAGGGGACGGGGACGGTTTAGGGTCCAGGTGAGGGTACGACAACGCTTTAAAAGGAGCGTACGCATGAGGGCGCGGGTTAGTGTCAGCGTACGGGTTAGGATTAGGGTACGTGTGAGGGTCAGGCTTCGGGGAAGTGTTAGGGTTAGGGTTCGGGCTAGGTTTAGGGTTAGGGGACGGGGACGGTTTAGGGTCCAGGTGAGGGTACGACAACACTTTAGGGGGAGCGTACGTGTGAGGGTGCGGGTTAGTGTCAGCGTACGGTTTAGGATTAGGGGCGGGTGAGGGTCAGGCTTCGGGGAAGGGTTAGGGTTAGGGTTCGGGCTAGGGTTAGGGATAGGGGACGGGGACGGTTTAGGGTCCAGGTGAGGGTACGACAACACTTAAGGGGGAGCGTACGTGTGAGGGCGCGGGTTAGTGTCAGCGTACAGGTTAGGATTAGGGGACGGGTGAGTGTCTGGCTTCGGGGAAGGGTTAGGGTTAGGGTTCCGGCTAGGGTTAGGGTTAAGGGACGGGGACGGTTTAGGGTCCAGGTGAGTGTACGACAACACTTAAGGGGGAGCGTACGTGTGAGGGCGCAGGTTAGTGTCAGCGTACGGGTTAGGATTAGGGGACGGGTGAGGGTCAGGCTTCGGGGAAGGGTTAGGGTTAGGGTTCGGGCTAGGGTTAGGGTTAGGGGACGGGGATGGTTTAGGGTCCAGGTGAGGGTACGACAACGCTTTAGGGGGAGCGTACGTGTGAGGGCGTGAGTTGGTGTCAGCGTACGGGTTAGGATTAGGGGACAGTTGAGGGTCAGGCTTCGGGGAAGGGTTAGGGTTAGGGTTCGGGCTAGGGTTAGGGATAGGGGACGGGGACGGTTTAGGGTCCAGGTGAGGGTACGACAACGCTTTAGGGGGAGCGTACGTGTGAGGGCGCGGGTTAGTGTCAGCGTACGGGTTAGGATTAGTGGACGGGTGAGGGTCAGGCTTCGGGGAAGGTTTAGGGTTAGGGTTCGGGCTAGGGTTAGGGTTAGGGGACTGGGGCGGTTTAGGGTCCAGGTGAGGGTACGAAAACGCTTTAGGGGGAGCGTACGCGTGAGGGCGTTGGTTAGTTTCAGAGTACGGGTTAGGATTAGGGGACGTGTGAGGGTCAGGCTTCTGGGAAGGGTTAGGGTTGGGGTTCGGGCTAGGGTTAGGTTTAGGGGACGAGGACGGTTTAGGGTCCAGGTGAGGGTACGAGAACACTTTAGGGGGAGCATACGTGTGAGGGCGCGGGTTAGTGTCAGCGTACGGGTTAGGATTATGGGACGGGGGAGGGTCAGGCTTCGGGGAAGTGTTAGGGTTAGGGTTCGGGCTAGGGTTAGGGTTAGGGGACGGGGACGGTTTAGGGTCCAGGTGAGGGTACGACAACAATTAAGGGGGAGCGTACGCGTGAGGGCGCGGGTTAGTGTCAGCGTACGGGTTAGGATTATGGGACGGGTGAGTGTCAGGCTTCGGGGAAGGGTTAGGGTTAGGGTTCGGTCTAAGGTTAGGGTTAGGGGACGGGGACGGTTTAGGGTCCAGGTGAGGGTACAACAACGCTTTATGGGGAGCGTACGCGTGAGGGCGCGGGTTAGTGTCAGCGTACGGGTTAGGATCAGGGGACCGGTGATGGTCAGGCTTCGGGGAAGTGTTAGGGTTAGGGTTCGGGCTAGGGTTAGGGTTAGGGGACGGGGACGGTTTAGGGTCCAGGTGAGGGTACGACAACGCTTTAGGGGGAGCGTATTTTTGAGGACGCGGGTTAGTGTCAGCGTACGGGTTAGGATTAGGGGACGGGTGAGGGTCAGGCTTCGGGGAAGGGTTAGGGTTAGGGTTCGGGCTAGGTTTAGGGTTAGGGGACGGGGACGGTTTAGGGTCCAGGTGAGGGTACGACAACACTTAAGGGGGAGCGTACGCGTGAGGGCGCGGGTTAGTGTCAGCGTACGGGTTAGGATTAGGGGACGGGTGAGGGTCAGGCTTCGGGGAAGGGTTAGGGTTAGGGTTCGGGCTAGGGTTAGGGTTAGGGGACGGGGACGGTTTAGGGTCCAGGTGAGGTTACAACAACGCTTTATGGGGAGCGTACGCGTGAGGGCGCGGGTTAGTGTCAGCGTACGGGTTAGGATTAGGGGACAGGTGATGGTCAGGCTTCGGGGAAGTGTTAGGGTTAGGGTTCGGGCTAGGGTTAGGGTTAGGGGACGGGGACGGTTTAGGGTCCAGGTGAGGGTACGACAACACTTTAGGGGGAGCGTATTTGTGAGGATGCGGGTTAGTGTCAGCGTACGGGTTAGGATTAGGGGATGGGTGAGGGTCAGGCTTCTGGGAAGGGTTAGGGTTAGGGTTCGGGCTAGGGTTAGGGTTAGGGGACGGGGACGGTTTAGGGTCCAGGTGAGGGTACGACAACGCTTTAGGGGGAGCGTACGTGTGAGGGCGCGGGTTAGTGTCAGCGTACGGGTTAGGATTAGGGGACGGGTGAGGGTCAGGCTTCCGGGAAGGGTTAGGGTTAGGGTTCGGGCTAGGGTTAGGGTTAGGGGACGGGGACGGTTTAGAGTCCAGGTGAGGGTACGACAACACTTAAGGGGGAGCGTACGGGTGAGGGCGAGGGTTAGTGTCAGCGTACGGGTTAGGATTAGGGGACGGGTGAGGGTCAGGCTTCGGGGAAGGGTTAGGGTTAGGGTTCGGGCTAGGGTTAGGGTTAGGGGACGGGGACGGTTTAGGGTCCAGGTGAGGGTACGACAACGCTTTAGGGGGAGCGTACGTGTGAGGGCGCGGGTTAGTGTCAGCGTACGGGTTAGGATTAGGGGACGGGTGAGGGTCAGGCTTCCGGGAAGGGTTAGGGTTAGGGTTCGGGCTAGGGTTAGGGTTAGGGGACGGGGACGGTTTAGAGTCCAGGTGAGGGTACGACAACACTTAAGGGGGAGCGTACGGGTGAGGGAGAGGGTTAGTGTCAGCGTACGGGTTAGGATTAGGGGACGGGTGAGGGTCAGGCTTCGGGGAAGGGTTAGGGTTAGGGTTCGGGCTAGGGTTAGGGTTAGGGGACGGGGACGGTTTAGGGTCCAGGTGAGGGTACGACAACACTTTAGGGGGAGCGTACGCGTGAGGGCGCGGGTTAGTGTCAGCGTACGGGTTAGGATTAGGGGACGGGTGAGGGTCAGGCTTCGGGGAAGGGTTAGGTTTAGGGTTCGGTCTAAGGTTAGGGTTAGGGGACGGGGACGGTTTAGGGTCCAGGTGAGGGTACGACAACGCTTTATGGGGAGCGTACGCGTGAGGGCGCGGGTTAGTGTCAGCGTACGGGTTAGGATTAGGGGACAGGTGATGGTCAGGCTTCGGGGAAGTGTTAGGGTTAGGGTTCGGGTTAGGGTTAGGGTTAGGGGACGGGGACGGTTTAGGGTCCAGGTGACGGTACGACAACGCTTTAGGGGGAGCGTATTTGTGAGGACGCGGGTTAGTGTCAGCGTACGGGTTAGGATTAGGGGACGGGTGAGGGTCAGGCTAATGGGAAGGGTTAGGGTTAGGGTTCGGGCTAGGGTTAGGGTTAGGGGACGGGGACGGTTTAGGGTCCAGGTGAGGGTACGACAACGCTTTAAGGGGAGCGTACGTGTGAGGGCGCTGGTTAGTGTCAGCGTACGGGTTAGGATTAGGGGACGGGTGAGGGTCAGGCTTCGGGGAAGGGTTAGGGTTAGGGTTCGGGCTAGGGTTAGGGTTAGGGGACTGGGGCGGTTTAGGGTCCAGGTGAGGGTACGACAACGATTTAGGGGGAGCGTATGTGTGAGGGCGCGGGTTAGTGTCAGCGTACGGGTTGGGATTAGGGGACGGGTGAGGGTCAGGCTTCTGGGAAGGGTTAGGGTTAGGGTTCGGGCTAGGGTTAGGGGACGGGGACGGTTTAGGGTCCAGGTGAGGGTACGACAACACTTAAGGGGGAGCGTATGTGTGAGGGCGCGGGTTAGTGTCAGCGTACGGATTAGGATTAGGGGATGGGTGAGGGTCAGGCTTCGGGGAAGGGTTAGGGTTAGGGTTCGGGCTAGGGATAGGGTTAGGGGACGGGGACGGTTTAGGGCCCAGGTGAGGGTACGACAACGCTTTAGGGGGAGCGTACTTGTGAGGGCGCGGGTTAGTGTCAGCGTACGGGTTAGGATTAGGGGATGGGTGAGGGTCAGGCTTCGTGGACGGGTTACGGTTAGGGTTCGGGCTAGGGTTAGGGGACGGGGACGGTTTAGGGTCCAGGTGAGGGTACGACAACGCTTTAGGGGGAGCGTACGTGTGAGGGCGTAGGTTAGTGTCAGTGTACGGGTTAGGATTAGGGGACGGGTGAGGGTCAGGCTTCGGGGAAGGGTTAGGGTTAGGGTTCGGGCTATGGTTAGGGTTAGGGGATGGGGACGGTTTAGGGTCCAGGTGAGGGTACGAGAACACTTAAGGGGGAGCGTACGTGTGAGGGCACGGGTTAGTGTCAGCGTACTGGTTAGGATTAGGGGACGGGTGAAGGTCAGGCTTCGGGGAAGGGTTAGGGTTAGGGTTCGGGCTAGGATTAGGGTTAGGGCACGGGGACGGTTTAGGGTACAGGTGAGGGTACGACAACGCTTTAGGGGGAGCGTACGTATGAGGGCGCCGGTTAGTGTCAGCGTACGGTTTAGGATTAGGGGACGGGTGAGGGTCAGGCTTCGGGGAACGGTTAGGGTTATGGTTCGGGCTAGGGTTAGGGTTAGGGGACGGGGACGGTTTAGGGTCCAGGTGAGGGTACGACAACACTTAAGGGGGAGCGTACGTGTGAGGGCGCGGGTTAGTGTCAGCGTACGCGTTAGGATTAGGGGACGGGTGAGGGTCAGGCTTCGGGGAAGGGTTAGGGTTAAGGTTCGGGCTAGGGTTAGGGTTAGGGGACGGGGACGGTTTAGGGTCCAGGTGAGGGTACGACAACGCTTTAGGGGGAGCATACGTGTGAGGGCACGGGTTAGTGTCAGCGAACGGGTTAGGATTAGGGGACGTGTGAGGGTCAGGCTTCGGGGAAGTGTTAGGGTTAGGGTTCGGGCTAGGGTTAGGGTTAGGTGACGGGGACGGTTTAGGGTCCAGGTGAGGGTACGACAATGCTTTAGGTGGAGCGTACGTGTGAGGACGCGGGTTAGTGTCAGCGTACGGGTTAGGATTAGGGGATGGGTGAGGGTCAGGCTTCGGGGAAGTGTTAGGGATAGGGTTCGGGCTAGGGTTAGGGTTAGGGGACGCGGACGGTTTAGGGTCCCGGTGAGGGTACGACAACGCTTTAGTGGGATCGTACGTGTGAGGGCGTAGGTTAGTGTCAGTATACGGGTTAGGATTAGGGGACGGGTGAGGGTCAGGCTTCGGGGAAGGGTTAGGGTTACGGTTCGGGCTATGGTTAGGGTTAGGGGATGGGGATGGTTTAGGGTCCAGGTGAGGGTATGAGAACACTTAAGGGGGAGCGTACGTGTGAGGGCACGGGTTAGTGTCACCGTACGGGTTAGGATTAGGGGACGGGTGAGGGTCAGGCTTCTGGGAAGGTTTAGGTTTAGGGTTCGGGCTAGGGTTAGGGTGAGGGAACGGGGACGGTTTAGGGTCCAGGTGAGGGTACGACAACGCTTTAGGGGGAGCGTACGTGTGAGGGCGCTGGTTAGTGTCAGCGTACGGGTTAGGATTAGGGGACGGGTGAGGGTCAGGCTTCGGGGAAGGGTTAGGGTTAGGGTTCAGGCTAGGGTTAGGGTTAGGGGACTGGGGCGGTTTAGGGTCCAGGTGAGGGTACGACAACGATTTAGGGGGAGCGTATGTGTGAGGGCGCGGGTTAGTGTCAGCGTACGGGTTGGGATTAGGGGACGGGTGAGGGTCAGGCTTCGGGGAAGGGTTAGGGTTAGGGTTCGGGCTAGGGTTAGGGTTAGGGGACGGGGACGGTTTAGGGTCCAGGTGAGGGTACGAAAACGCTTTAGGGGGAGCATACGCGTGAGGGCGTGGGTTAGTGTCAGCGTACGGGTTAGGATTAGGGGACGGGTGACGGTCAGGCTTCGGGGAAGGGTTAGGGTTAGGGTTTGGGCTAGGGTTAGGGTTAGGGGACGGGTACGGTTTAGGGTCCAGATGAGGGTACGACAACGCTTTACGGGGAGCGTACGTGTGAGGGTGCGGGTTAGTGTCAGCGTACGGTTTAGGATTAGGGGACGGGTGAGGGTCAGGCTTTGAGAAAGAGTTAGGGTTAGGGTTCGGGCTAGGGTTAGGGTTAGGGGACGGGGACGGTTTAGGGTCCAGGTGAGGGTACGACAACGCTTTAGGGGGAGCGTACGTGTGAGGGCGGGGGTTAGTGTCAGCGTACCGGTTAGGATTAGGGGACGGGTGAGGGTCAGGCTTCGGGGAAGGGTTAGGGTTAGGGTTCGGGCTAGGGTTAGGGTTAGGGGACGGGGACGGTTTAGGGTCCAGGTGAGTGTATGACAACACTTAAGGGGGAGCGTACGTGTGAGGGCGCGGGTTAGTGTCAGCGTACGGGTTAGGATTAGGGGACGGGTGAGGGTCAGGCTTCGGGGAAGCATTTGGGTTAGGGTTCGGGCTAGGGTTAGGGTTAGGGGACGGGGACGGTTTAGGGTCCAGGTGAGGGTATGACAACGCTTTAGGGGGAGCGTACGTGTGAGGGCGTGGGTTAGTGTCAGCGTACGGGTTAGGATTAGGGGACGGGTGAGGGTCAGGCTTCTGGGAAGGGTTACGGTTAGGGTTCGGGCTACGGTTAGGGGACGGGGACGGTTTAGGGTCCAGGTGAGGGTACGACAACACTTAAGGGGGAGCGTATGTGTGAGGGCGCGGGTTAGTGTCAGCGTACGGGTTAGGATTAGGGGACGGCTGAGGGTCAGGCTTCGGGGAAGGGTTAGGGTTAGGGTTCGGGCTAGAGTTAGGGTTAGGGGACGGGGACGGTTTAGGGCCCAGGTGAGGGTACGACAACGCTTTAGGGGGAGCGTACTTGTGAGGGCGCGGGTTAGTGTCAGCGTACGGGTTAGGATTAGGGGATGGGTGAGGGTCAGGCTTCGTGGAAGGGTTACGGTTAGGGTTCGGGCTAGGGTTCGGGGACGGGGACGGTTTAGGGTCCAGGTGAGGGTACGACAACGCTTTAGGGGGAGCGTACGTGTGAGGGCGTAGGTTAGTGTCAGTGTACGGGTTAGGATTAGGGGACGGGTGAGGGTCAGGCTTCGGGGAAGGGTTAGGTTTAGGGTTCGGGCTAGGGTTAGGGTTAGGGCACGGGGACAGTTTAGGGTACAGGTGAGGGTACGACAACACTTTAGGGGGAGCGTACGTGTGAGGGCACGAGTTAGTGTCAGCGTACGTGTTAGAATTAGGGGACAGGTGAGGGTCAGGCTTCTGGGAAGGTTTAGGGTTAGGGTTCGGGCTAGGGTTAGGGTGAGGGAACGGGGACGGTTTAGGGTCCAGGTGAGGGTACGACAACGCTTTAGGGGGAGCGTACGCGTGAGGGCACGGGTTAGTGTCAGCGTACGGGTTAGGATTAGGGGACAGGTGAGGGTCAGGCTTCGTGGAAGGGTTACGGTTAGGGTTCGGGCTAGGGTTAGGGTTAGGGGATGGGTACGGTTTAGGGTCCAGGTTAGGGTACGACAATGCTTTAGGGGGAGCGTACGTGTGAGGGCGCGGGTTAGTGTCAGCGTACGGTTTAGGATTAGGGGACGGGTGAGGGTCAGGCTTCGGAGAACGGTTAGGGTTAGGGTTCGGGCTAGGGTTAGGGTTAGGGGACGGGGACGGTTTAGGGTCCAGGTGAGGGTACGACAACGTTTTAGGGGGAGCGTACGTGTGAGGGCGCGGGTTAGTGTCAGCGTACGGGTTAGGATTGGGGACGGGTGAGGGTCAGGCTTCGGGGAAGGGTTAGGGTTAGGGTTCGGGCTAGGGTTAGGGTTAGGGGACGGGGACGGTTTAGGGTCCAGGTGAGGGTACGACAACGCTTTAGGGGGAGCGTACGTGTGAGGGCGCTGGTTAGTGTCAGCGTACGGGTTAGGATTAGGGGACGGGTGAGGGTCAGGCTTCGGGGAAGGGTTAGGGTTAGGGTTCGGGCTAGGGTTAGGGTTAGGGGACTGGGGCGGTTTAGGGTCCAGGTGAGGGTACGACAACGATTTAGGGGGAGCGTATGTGTGAGGGCGCGGGTTAGTGTCAGCGTACGGGTTGGGATTAGGGGACGGGTGAGGGTCAGGCTTCGGGGAAGGGTTAGGGTTAGGGTTCGGGCTAGGGTTAGGGTTAGGGGACGGGGACGGTTTAGGGTCCAGGTGAGTGTACGAAAACGCTTTAGGGGGAGCGTACGCGTGAGGGCGTGGGTTAGTGTCAGCGTACGGGTTAGGATTAGGGGACGGGTGACGGTCAGGCTTCGGGGAAGGGTTAGGGTTAGGGTTTGGGCTAGGGTTAGGGTTAGGGGACGGGTACGGTTTAGGGTCCAGATGAGGGTACGACAACGCTTTACGGGGAGTGTACGTGTGAGGGTGCTGGTTAGTGTCAGCGTACGGTTTAGGATTAGGGGACGGGTGAGGGTCAGGCTTTGAGAAAGAGTTAGGGTTAGGGTTCGGGCTAGGGTTAGGGTTAGGGGACGGGGACAGTTTAGGGTCCAGGTGAGGGTACGACAACGCTTTAGGGGGAGCGTACGTGTGAGGGCGGGGGTTAGTGTCAGCGTACCGGTTAGGATTAGGGGACGGGTGAGGGTCAGGCTTCGGGGAAGGGTTAGGGTTAGGGTTCGGGCTAGGGTTAGGGTTAGGGGACGGGGACGGTTTAGGGTCCAGGTGAGTGTACGACAACACTTAAGGGGGAGCGTACGTGTGAGGGCGCGGGTTAGTGTCAGCGTACGGGTTAGGATTAGGGGACGGGTGAGGGTCAGGCTTCGGGGAAGCATTTGGGTTAGGGTTCGGGCTAGGGTTAGGGTTAGGGGACGGGGACGGTTTAGGGTCCAGGTGAGGGTATGACAACGATTTAGGGGGAGCGTACGTGTGAGGGCGTGGGTTAGTGTCAGCGTACGGGTTAGGATTAGGGGACGGGTGAGGATCAGGCTTCTGGGAAGGGTTAGGGTTAGAGTTCGGGCTAGGGTTAGGGGACGGGGACGGTTTAGGGTCCAGGTGAGGGTACGACAACACTTAAGGGGGAGCGTATGTGTGAGGGCGCGGGTTAGTGTCAGCGTACGGGTTAGGATTAGGGGACGGCTGAGGGTCAGGCTTCGGGGAAGGGTTAGGGTTAGGGTTCGGGCTAGAGTTAGGGTTAGGGGACGGGGACGGTTTAGGGCCCAGGTGAGGGTACGACAACGCTTTAGGGGGAGCGTACTTGTGAGGGCGCGGGTTAGTGTCAGCGTACGGGTTAGGATTAGGGGATGGGTGAGGGTCAGGCTTCGTGGAAGGGTTACGGTTAGGGTTCGGGCTAGGGTTAGGGGACGGGGACGGTTTAGGGTCCAGGTGAGGGTACGACAACGCTTTAGGGGGAGCGTACGTGTGAGGGCGTAGGTTAGTGTCAGTGTACGGGTTAGGATTAGGGGACGGGTGAGGGTCAGGCTTCGGGGAAGGGTTAGGGTTAGGGTTCGGGCTATGGTTAGGGTTAGGGGATGGGGACGGTTTAGGGTCCAGGTGAGGGTACGAGAACACTTAAGGGGGAGCGTACGTGTGAGGGCACGGGTTAGTGTCAGCGTACTAGTTAGGATTAGGGGACGGGTGAGGGTCAGGCTTCGGGGAAGGGTTAGGGTTTGGGTTCGGGCTAGGATTAGTGTTAGGGCATGGGGACGGTTTAGGGTACAGGTGAGGGTACGACAACGCTTTAGGGGGAGCGTACGTGTGAGGGCACGGGTTAGTGTCAGCGTACCGGTTAGGATTAGGGGACGTGTGAGGGTCAGGCTTCGGGGAAGTGTTAGGGTTAGGGTTCGGGCTAGGGTTAGGGTTAGGGGATGGGGATGGTTTAGGGTCCAGGTGAGGGTATGAGAACACTTAAGGGGGAGCGCACGTGTGAGGGCACGGGTTAGTGTCACTGTACGGGTTAGGATTAGGGGACGGGTGAGGGTCAGGCTTCGGGGAAGGGTTAGGTTTAGGGTTCGGGCTAGGGTTAGGGTTAGGGCACGGGGACAGTTTAGGGTACAGGTGAGGGTACGACAACACTTTAGGGGGAGCGTACGTGTGAGGGCACGAGTTAGTGTCAGCGTACGTGTTAGAATTAGGGGACAGGTGAGGGTCAGGCTTCTGGGAAGGTTTAGGGTTAGGGTTCGGGCTAGGGTTAGGGTGAGGGAACGGGGACGTTTTAGGGTCCAGGTGAGGGTACGACAACGCTTTAGGGGGAGCGTACGCATGAGGGCGCGGGTTAGTGTCAGCGTACGGGTTAGGATTAGGGGACGGGTGAGGGTCAGGCTTCGGGGAAGGGTTAGGGTTGGGGTTCTGTCTAGGGTAAGGGTTAGGGGACGGGGACGGTTTAGGGTCCAGGTGAGGGTACGACAACGCTTTAGGGGGAGCGTACGTGTGAGGGCACGGGTTAGTGTCAGCGTACGGGTTAGGATTAGGGGACGGGTGAGGGTCAGGCTTCGGGGAAGGGTTAGGGTTAGGGTTCGGGCTAGGGTTAGGGTTAGGGGACGGGGACGGTTTAGGGTCCAGGTGAGGGTACGACAATGCTTTAGGGGGAGCGTACGTGTGAGGACGCGGGTTAGTGTCAGCGTACGGGTTAGGATTAGGGGACGGGTGAGGGTCAGGCTTCGGGGAAGTGTTAGGGTTAGGGTTCGGGCTAGGGTTAGGGTTAGGGGACGGGGACGGTTTAGGGTCCAGGTGAGGGTACGACAACACTTAAGGGGGAGCGTACGTGTGAGGGCGCGGGTTAGTGTCAGCGTACGGGTTAGGATTAGGGGACGGGTGAGGATCAGGCTTCGGAGAAGGGTTAGGGTTAGGGTTCGGGCTAGGGTTAGGGTTAGGGCACTGGGTCGGTTTAGGGTCCAGGTGAGGGTACGACAACACTTAAGGGGGAGCGTACGTGTGAGGGCGGGGGTTAGTGTCAGCGTACGGGTTAGGATTAGGGGACGGGTGAGGGTCAGGCTTCGGGGAAGGGTTAGGGTTAGGTTTCGGGCTAGGGTTAGGGTTAGGGGACGGGGACGGTTTAGGGTCCAGGTGAGGGTACGACAACACTTAAGGGGGAGCGTACGTGTGAGGGCGCGGGTTAGTGTCAGCGTACGGGTTAGGATTAAGGGGCGGGTGAGGGTCAGGCTTCGGGGAAGGGTTAGGGATAGGGTTCGGTCTAAGGTTAGGTTTAGGGGACGGGGACGGTTTAGGGTCCAGGTGAGGGTACGACAACGCTTTAGTGGGAGCGTACGTGTGAGGGCGTAGGTTAGTGTCAGTGTACGGGTTAGGATTAGGGGACGGGTGAGGGTCAGGCTTAGGGGAAGGGTTAGGGTTAGGGTTCGGGCTATGGTTAGGGTTAGGGGATGGGGACGGTTTAGGGTCCAGGTGAGGGTACGAGAACACTTAAGGGGGAGCGTACGTGTGAGGTCACGGGTTAGTGTCAGCGTACGGGTTAGGATTAGGGGACGGGTGAGGGTCAGGCTTCGGGGAAGGGTTAGGGTTAGGGTTCGGGCTAGGGTTAGTGTTAGGGCACGGGGACGGTTTAGGGTACAGGTGAGCGTACGACAACGCTTTAGGGGGAGCGTACGTGTGAGGGCGCGGGTTACTGTCAGCGTACGTGTTAGAATTAGGGGACAGGTGAGGGTCAGGCTTCTGGGAAGTTTTAGGGTTAGGGTTCGGGCTAGGGTTAGGGTTAGGGGACGGGGACGGATTAGGGTCAAGGTGAGGGTACGACAACGCTTTAGGGGGAGCGTACGTGTGAGGGCGCGGGTTAATGTCAGCGTACGGGTTAGGATTAGGGGACGGGTGAGGGTCAGGTTTCGGGGAAGGGTTAGGGTTAGGGTTCGGGCTAGGGTTAGCGTTAGGGGACGAGGACGGTTTAGGGACCAGGTGAGGGTACGACAACGCTTTAGGGGGAGCGTACGCGTGAGGGCGCATGTTAGTGTCAGCGTACGGGTTAGGATTAGGGGACGTTTGAGGGTCAGGCTTCGGGGAAGTGTTAGGGTTAGGGTTCGGGCTAGGGTTAGGGTTAGGGGACGGGGACGGTTTAGGGTCCAGGTGAGGGTACGACAACGCTTTAGGGGGAGCATACGTGTGAGGGCACGGGTTAGTGTCAGCGTACGGGTTAGGATTAGGGGACGTGTGAGGGTCAGGCTTCGGGGAAGGGTTAGGGTTAGGGTTCGGGCTAGGGTTAGGGTTAGGGGACGGGGACGGTTTAGGGTCCAGGTGAGGGTACGACAATGCTTTAGGTGGAGCGTACGTGTGAGGACGCGGGTTAGTGTCAGCGTACGGGTTAGGATTAGGGGACGGGTGAGTGTCAGGCTTCGGGGAAGTGTTAGGGTTAGGGTTTGGGCTAGGGTTAGGGTTAGGGGACAGGGACGGTTTAGGGTCCCGCTGAGGGTACGACAACGCTTTAGTGGGATCGTACGTGTGAGGGCGTAGGTTAGTGTCAGTGTACGGGTTAGGATTAGGGGACGGGTGAGGGTCAGGCTTCGGGGAAGGGTTAGGGTTAGGGTTCGGGCTATGGTTAGGGTTAGGGGATGGGGACGGTTTAGGGTCCAGGTGAGGGTATGAGAACACTTAAGGGGGAGCGTACGTGTGAGGGCACGGGTTAGTGTCACCGTACGGGTTAGGATTAGGGGACGGGTGAGGGTCAGGCTTCGGGGAAGGGTTAGGGTTAGGGTTCGGGCTAGGGTTAGGGTTAGGGCACGGGGACGGTTTAGGGTACAGGTGAGCGTACGACAACGCTTTAGGGGGAGCGTACGTGTGAGGGCGCGGGTTACTGTCAGCGTACGTGTTAGAATTAGGGGACAGGTGAGGGTCAGGCTTCTGGGAAGTTTTAGGGTTAGGGTTCGGGCTAGGGTTAGGGTTAGGGGACGGGGACGGATTAGGGTCAAGGTGAGGGTACGACAACGCTTTAGGGGGAGCGTACGTGTGAGGGCGCGGGTTAATGTCAGCGTACGGGTTAGGATTAGGGGACGGGTGAGGGTCAGGCTTCGGGGAAGGGTTAGGGTTAGGGTTCGGGCTAGGGTTAGCGTTAGGGGACGAGGACGGTTTAGGGACCAGGTGAGGGTACGACAACGCTTTAGGGGGAGCGTACGCGTGAGGGCGCATGTTAGTGTCAGCGTACGGGTTAGGATTAGGGGACGTTTGAGGGTCAGGCTTCGGGGAAGTGTTAGGGTTAGGGTTCGGGCTAGGGTTAGGGTTAGGGGACGGGGACGGTTTAGGGTCCAGGTGAGGGTACGACAACGCTTTAGGGGGAGCATACGTGTGAGGGCACGGGTTAGTGTAAGCGTACGGGTTAGGATTAGGGGACGGGTGAGGGTCAGGCTTCGGGGAAGGGTTAGGGTTAGGGTTCGGGCTAGGGTTAGGGTTAGGGGACGGGGACGGTTTAGGGTCCAGGTGAGGGTACGACAATGCTTTAGGTGGAGCGTACGTGTGAGGACGCGGGTTAGTGTCAGCGTACGGGTTAGGATTAGGGGACGGGTGAGTGTCAGGCTTCGGGGAAGTGTTAGGGTTAGGGTTTGGGCTAGGGTTAGGGTTAGGGGACAGGGACGGTTTAGGGTCCCGCTGAGGGTACGACAACGCTTTAGTGGGATCGTACGTGTGAGGGCGTAGGTTAGTGTCAGTGTACGGGTTAGGATTAGGGGACGGGTGAGGGTCAGGCTTCGGGAAAGGGTTAGGGTTAGGGTTCGGGCTATGGTTAGGGTTAGAGGATGGGGACGGTTTAGGGTCCAGGTGAGGGTATGAGAACACTTAAGGGGGAGCGTACGTGTGAGGGCACGGGTTAGTGTCACCGTACGGGTTAGGATTAGGGGACGGGTGAGGGTCAGGCTTCGGGGAAGGGTTAGGGTTAGGGTTCGGGCTAGGGTTAGGGTTAGGGCACGGGGACGGTTTAGGGTACAGGTGAGGGTACAACAACGCTTTAGGGGGAGCGTACGTGTGAGGGCACGGGTTAGTGTCAGCGTACGTGTTAGAATTAGGGGACAGGTGAGGGTCAGGCTTCTGGGAAGGTTTAGGGTTAGGGTTCGGGCTAGGGTTAGGGTGAGGGAACGGGGACGGTTTAGGGTCCAGGTGAGGGTACGACAACGCTTTAGGGGGAGCGTACGTGTGAGGGCGCGGGTTAATGTCAGCGTACAGGTTAGGATTAGGGGACGGGTGAGGGTCAGGCTTCGGGGAAGGGTTAGGGTTAGGGTTCGGGCTAGGGTTAGCGTTAGGGGACGAGGACGGTTTAGGGACCAGGTGAGGGTACGACAACGCTTTAGGGGGAGCGTACGCGTGAGGGCGCATGTTAGTGTCAGCGTACGGGTTAGGATTAGGGGACGGGTGAGTGTCAGGCTTCGGGGAAGGGTTAGGGTTAGGGTTCGGGCTAGGGTTAGGGTTAGGGGACGGGGACGGTTTAGGGTCCAGGTGAGGGTACGACATCGCTTTAGGGGGAGCGTATGTGTGAGGGCGTGGGTTAGTGTCAGCGTACGGGTTAGGATTAGGGGACGGGTGAGGATCAGGCTTCGGTGAAGGGTTAGGGTTAGGGTTCGGGCTAGGGTTAGGGTTAGGGGACGGGGACGGTTTAGGGTCCAGGTGAGGGTACGACAACACTTAAGGGGGAGCGTACGTGTGAGGGCGCGGGTTAGTGTCAGCGTACGGGTTAGGATTTAGGGGACGTGTGAGGGTCAGGCTTCGGGGAAGGGTTAGGCTTAGGGTTCGGGCTAGGGTTAGGGTTAGGGGACGGGGACGGTTTAGGGTCCAGGTGAGGGTACGACACTTAAGGGGGAGCGTACGTGTGAGGGCGGGGGTTAGTGTCAGCGTACGGGTTAGGATTAGGGGACGGGTGAGGGTCAGGCTTCGGGGAAGGGTTAGGGTTAGGTTTCGGGCTAGGGTTAGGGTTAGGGGACGGGGACGGTTTAGGGTCCAGGTGAGGGTACGACAACACTTAAGGGGGAGCGTACGTGTGAGGGCACGGGTTAGTGTCAGCGTACGGGTTAGGATTAAGGGGCGGGTGAGGGTCAGGCTTCGGGGAAGGGTTAGGGATAGGGTTCGGTCTAAGGTTAGGTTTAGGGGACGGGGACGGTTTAGGGTCCAGGTGAGGGTACGACAACGCTTTAGTGGGAGCGTACGTGTGAGGGCATAGGTTAGTGTCAGTGTACGGGTTAGGATTAGGGGACGGGTGAGGGTCAGGCTTAGGGGAAGGGTTAGGGTTAGGGTTCGGGCTATGGTTAGGGTTAGGGGATGGGGACGGTTTAGGGTCCAGGTGAGGGTACGAGAACACTTAAGGGGGAGCGTACGTGTGAGGTCACGGGTTAGTGTCAGCGTACGGGTTAGGATTAGGGGACGGGTGAGGGTCAGGCTTCGGGGAAGGGTTAGGGTTAGGGTTCGGGCTAGGGTTAGTGTTAGGGCACGGGGACGGTTTAGGGTACAGGTGAGCGTACGACAACGCTTTAGGGGGAGCATACGTGTGAGGGCACGGGTTAGTGTAAGCGTACGGGTTAGGATTAGGGGACGGGTGAGGGTCAGGCTTCGGGGAAGGGTTAGGGTTAGGGTTCGGGCTAGGGTTAGGGTTAGGGGACGGGGACGGTTTAGGGTCCAGGTGAGGGTACGACAATGCTTTAGGTGGAGCGTACGTGTGAGGACGCGGGTTAGTGTCAGCGTACGGGTTAGGATTAGGGGACGGGTGAGTGTCAGGCTTCGGGGAAGTGTTAGGGTTAGGGTTTGGGCTAGGGTTAGGGTTAGGGGACAGGGACGGTTTAGGGTCCCGCTGAGGGTACGACAACGCTTTAGTGGGATCGTACGTGTGAGGGCGAAGGTTAGTGTCAGTGTACGGCTTAGGATTAGGGGACGGGTGAGGGTCAGGCTTCGGGAAAGTGTTAGGGTTAGGGTTCGGGCTATGGTTAGGGTTAGAGGATGGGGACGGTTTAGGGTCCAGGTGAGGGTATGAGAACACTTAAGGGGGAGCGTACGTGTGAGGGCACGGGTTAGTGTCACCGTACGGGTTAGGATTAGGGGACGGGTGAGGGTCAGGCTTCGGGGAAGGGTTAGGGTTAGGGTTCGGGCTAGGGTTAGGGTTAGGGCACGGGGACGGTTTAGGGTACAGGTGAGGGTACAACAACGCTTTAGGGGGAGCGTACGTGTGAGGGCACGGGTTAGTGTCAGCGTACGTGTTAGAATTAGGGGACAGGTGAGGGTCAGGCTTCTGGGAAGGTTTAGGGTTAGGGTTCGGGCTAGGGTTAGGGTGAGGGAACGGGGACGGTTTAGGGTCCAGGTGAGGGTACGACAACGCTTTAGGGGGAGCGTACGTGTGAGGGCGCGGGTTAATGTCAGCGTACAGGTTAGGATTAGGGGACGGGTGAGGGTCAGGCTTCGGGGAAGGGTTAGGGTTAGGGTTCGGGCTAGGGTTAGCGTTAGGGGACGAGGACGGTTTAGGGACCAGGTGAGGGTACGACAACGCTTTAGGGGGAGCGTACGCGTGAGGGCGCATGTTAGTGTCAGCGTACGGGTTAGGATTAGGGGACGGGTGAGTGTCAGGCTTCGGGGAAGGGTTAGGGTTAGGGTTCGGGCTAGGGTTAGGGTTAGGGGACGGGGACGGTTTAGGGTCCAGGTGAGGGTACGACATCGCTTTAGGGGGAGCGTATGTGTGAGGGCGTGGGTTAGTGTCAGCGTACGGGTTAGGATTAGGGGACGGGTGAGGATCAGGCTTCGGTGAAGGGTTAGGGTTAGGGTTCGGGCTAGGGTTAGGGTTAGGGGACGGGGACGGTTTAGGGTCCAGGTGAGGGTACGACAACACTTAAGGGGGAGCGTACGTGTGAGGGCGCGGGTTAGTGTCAGCGTACGGGTTAGGATTAGGGGACGTGTGAGGGTCAGGCTTCGGGGAAGGGTTAGGCTTAGGGTTCGGGCTAGGGTTAGGGTTAGGGGACGGGGACGGTTTAGGGTCCAGGTGAGGGTACGACAACACTTTAGGGGGAGCGTACATGTGAGGGCGCGGGTTAGTGTCAGCGTACGGGTTAGGAATAAGGGACGGGTGAGGGTCAGGCTTCGGGGAAGTGTTAGGGATAGGGTTCGGTCTAAGGTTAGAGTTAGGGGACGGGGACGGTTTAGGGTCCAGGTGAGGTTATGACAACGCTTTAGTGGGAGCGTACGTGTGAGGGCGTACGTTAGTGTCAGTGTACGGGTTAGGATTAGGGGACGGGTGAGGGTCAGGCTTCGGGGAATGTTTAGGGTTAGGGTTCGGGCTAGGGTTAGGGTTAGGGGATGGGGACTGTTTAGGGTCCAGGTGAGGGTACGAGAACACTTAAGGGGGAGCGTACGTGTGAGGGCACGGGTTAGTGTCAGCTTACGGGTTAGGATTATGGAACGGGTGAGGGTCAGGCTTCGGGGAAGGGTTAGGGTTAGGGTTCGGGCTAGGGTTAGGGTTAGGGCATGGGGACGGTTTAGGGTACAGGTGAGGGTACGACAACGCTTTAGCGGGAGCGTACGTGTGAGGGCGCGGGTTAGTGTCAGCGTACGTGTTAGAATTAGGGGACAGTTGAGGGTCAGGCTTCTGGGAAGGGTTAGGGTTAGGGTTCGGGCTAGGGTTAGGGTTAGGGGACGGGGACGGTTTAGGGTCCAGGTGAGGGTACGACAACGCTTTAGGGGGAGCGTACGTGTGAGGGCGCGGGTTAGTGTCAGCGTACGGGTTAGGATTAGAGGATGGGTGAGGGTCAGGCTTCGGGGAAGGGTTAGGGTTAGGGTTCGGGCTAGGGTTAGCGTTAGGGGTCGGGGATGGTTTAGGGACCAGGTGAGGGTACGACAACGCTTTAGGGGGAGCGTACGCGTGAGGGCGCGTCTTACTGTCAGCGTACGGGTTAGGATTAGGGGACGTTTGAGGGTCAGGCTACGGGGAAGTGTTAGGGTTAAGGTTCGGCCTAGGGTTAGGGTTAGGGGATGGGTACGGTTTAGGGTCCAGGTGAGGGTACGACAATGCTTTAGGGGGAGCGTACGTGTGAGGGCGTGGGTTAGTGTCAGCGTACGGTTTAGGATTAGGGGACGGGTGAGGGTCAGGCTTCGGGGAAGGGTTAGGGTTAGGGTTCGGGCTAGGGTTAGGGTTAGGGGACGGGGACGGTTTAGGGTCCAGGTGAGGGTACGACAACGCTTTAGTGGGAGCGTACGTGTGAGGGCGTAGGTTAGTGTCAGTGTACGGGTTAGGATTAGGGGACGGGTGAGGGTCAGGCTTCGGGGAAGGTTTAGGGTTAGGGTTCGGGCTAGGGTTAGGGTTAGGGGATGGGGACGGTTTAGGGTCCAGGTGAGGGTACGAGAACACTTAAGGGGGAGCGTACGTGTGAGGGCACGGGTTAGTGTCAGCTTACGGGTTAGGATTAGGGGACGGGTGAGTGTCAGGCTTCGGGGAAGTGTTAGGGTTAGGGTTCGGGCTAGGGTTAGGGTTAGGGCACGGGGACGGTTTAGGGTACAGGTGAGGGTACGACAACGCTTTAGGGGGAGCGTACGTGTGAGGGCGTGGGTTAGTGTCAGCGTACGTGTTAGAATTAGGGGACAGTTGAGGGTCAGGCTTTTGGGAAGGGTTAGGGTTAGGGTTCGGGCTAGGGTTAGGGTTAGGGGACGGGGACGGTTTAGGGTCCAGGTGAGGGTACGACAACGCTTTAGGGGGAGCGTACGCGTGAGGGCGCGGGTTAGTGTCAGCGTACGGGTTAGGATTATGGGATGGGTGAGGGTCAGGCTTCGTGGAAGGGTTACGGTTAGGGATCGGGCTAGGGTTAGGGTTAGGGCACGGGGACGGTTTACGGTCCAGGTGAGGGTACGACAACACTTTAGGGGGAGCGTACGTGTGAGGGCGCTGGTTAGTGTCAGCGTACGGGTTAGGATTAGGGGACGGGTGAGGGTCAGGCTTCGGTGAAGGGTTAGGGTTAGGGTTCGGGCTAGGGTTAGGGTTAGGGGAAGGGGACGGTTTAGGGTCCAGGTGAGGGTACGACAACACTTAAGGGGGAGCGTACGTGTGAGGGCGCGGGTTAGTGTCAGCGTACGGGTTAGGATTAGGGGACGTGTGAGGGTCAGGCTTCGGGGAAGGGTTAGGGTTAGGGTTCGGGCTAGGGTTAGGGTTAGGGGACGGGGACGGTTTAGGGTCCAGGTGAGGGTACGACAACACTTTAGGGGGAGCGTACGTGTGAGGACGCGGGTTAGTGTTAGCGTACGGGTTAGGATTAAGGGACGGGTGAGGGTCAGGCTTCGGGGAAGGGTTAGGGATAGGGTTCGGTCTAAGGTTAGGGTTAGCGGACGGGGACGGTTTAGGGTCCAGGTGAGGGTACGACAACGTTTAGTGGGAGCGTACGTGTGAGGGCGTACGTTAGTGTCAGTGTACGGGTTAGGATTAGGGGACGGGTGAGGTTCAGGCTTCGGGGAATGTTTAGGGTTAGGGTTCGGGCTAGGGTTAGGGTTAGGGGACGGGGACGGTTTAGGGTCCAGGTGAGGGTACGACATCGCTTTAGGAGGAGCGTACGTGTGAGGGCGTGGGTTAGTGTCAGCGTACGGGTTAGGATTAGGGGACGGGTGAGGATCAGGCTTCGGGGAAGGGTTAGGGTTAGGGTTCGGGCTAGGGTTAGGGTTAGGGAACGGGGACGGTTTAGGGTCCAGGTGAGGGTACGACAACGCTGTAGGGGGAGCGTGCGTGTGAGGGCGCGGGTTAGTGTCAGCATACGGGCTAGGATTAGGGGACAGGTGAGGGTCAGGCTTCGGGGAAGGGTTAGGGTTAGGGTTCGGGCTAGGGTTAGGGTTAGGGGACGGGGACGGTTTAGGGTCCAGGTGAGGGTACGACAACGCTTTAGGGGGAGCGTACGTGTGAGGGGGCGGGTTAGTGTCAGCGTACGGGTTAGGATTAGGGGACGGGTGAGGGTCAGGCTTCGGGCAAGGGTTAGGGTTAGGGTTCGGGCTAGGGTTAGGGTTAGGGGACGGGGACGGTTTAGGGTCCAAGTGAGGGTATGACAACGCTTTAGGGGGAGCGTACGTGTGAGGGCGCGGGTTAGTGTCAGCGTACGGGTTAGGATTAGGGGACAGGTGAGGGTCAGGCTTCTGGGAAGGGTTAGGGTTAGGGTTCGGGCTAGGGTTAGGGTTAGGGGACGGGGACGGTTTAGGGTCCAGGTGAGTGTACGACAACGCTTTAGGGGGAGCGTACGTGTGAGGGCCCGGGTTAGTGTCAGCATACGGGTTAGGATTAGGGGACAGGTGAGGGTCAGGCTTCGGGGAAGGGTTAGGGTTAGGGTTCGGGCTAGGGTTAGGGTTAGGGGACGGGGATGGTTTAGGGTCCAGGTGAGGGTACGACAACGCTTTAGGGGGAGCGTACGTGTGAGGGCGCGGGTTAGTGTCAGCGTACGGGTTAGGATTAGGGGACGGGTGAGGATCAGGCTTCGGGGAAGGGTTAGGGTTAGGGTTCGGGCTAGGGTTAGGGTTAGGGGCCTGGGGCGATTTAGGGTCCAGGTGAGGGTACGACAACGCTTTAGGGGGAGCGTACGTGTGAGGGCGCGGGTTAGTGTCAGCGTACGGGTTAGGATTAGGGGACGGGTGAGGGTCAGGCTTCGGGGAAGTGTTAGGGTTAGGGTTCGGGCTAGGGTTAGGGATAGGGGACGGGGACGGTTTAGGGTCCAGGTGAGGGTACGACAACGCTTTAGGGGGAGTGTACGTGTGAGGGCGCGGGTTAGTGTCAGCGTACGGTTTAGGATTAGGGGACGGGTGAGGGTCAGGCTTCGGGGAAGGGTTAGGGTTCGGGCTAGGGTTAGGGTTAGGGGACGGGGACGGTTTAGGGTCCAGGTGAGGGTACGACAACGCTTTAGGGGGAGCGTACATGTGAGGGCGCGGGTTAGTGTCAGCGTACGTGTTAGGATTATGGGACGGGTGAGGGTCAGGCTTCGGGGAAGGGTTAGGGTTAGGGTTCGGGCTAGGGTTAGGGTTAGGGTTAGGGTTAGGTTTAGGGGACGGGGACGGATTAGGGTCCCGGTGAGGGTACGACAGTGCTTTAGGGGGAGCGTACGTGTGAGGGCGCAGGTTAGTGTCAGCGTACGGGTTAGGATTAGGGGACGGGTGATAGTCAGGCTCTGGGGAAGTGTTAGGGTTAGGGTTCGGGCTAGGGTTAGGGTTAGGGGACGGGGACGGTGTAGGGTCCAGGTGAGGGACCGACAACACTTAAGGGGGAGCGTACGTGTGACGGCGCGGGTTAGTTTCAGCTTACGGGTTAGGATTAGGGGACGGGTGAGGATCAGGCTTCGGGGAAGGGTTAGGGTTAGGGTTCGGGCTAGGGTTAGGGTTAGGGGACGGGGACGGTTTAGGGTCCAGCTGAGGGTACGACATCGCTTTAGGGGGAGCGTACGTGTGAGGGTGTGGGTTAGTGTCAGCGTACGGGTTAGGATTAGGGGACGGGTGAGGATCAGGCTTCGGGGAAGGGTTAGGGTTAGGGTTCGGGCTAGGGTTAGGGTTAGGGGACGGGGACGGTTTAGGGTTCAGGTGAGGGTACGACAACACCTAAGGGGGAGCGTACGTGTGAGGGCGTGGGTTAGTCTCAGCGTACGGGTTAGGATTAGGGGACGGGTGAAGGTTAGGCTTCGGGGAAGGGTTAGGGTTAGGGTTCGGGCTAGGGTTAGGGTTAGGGGACGGGGACGGTTTAGGGTCCAGGTGAGTGTACGACAACGCTTTAGGGGGAGCGTACGTGTGAGGGCGCGGGTTAGTGTCAGCATACGGGTTAGGATTAGGGGAAGGGTGAGGGTCAGGCTTCGGGGAAGGGTTAGGGTTAGGGTTCAGGCTAGGGTTAGGGTTAGGGGACGGGGACGGTTTAGGGTCCAGGTGAGGGTACGACAACGCTTTAGGGGGAGCCTATGTGTGAGGGCGCGGTTTAGTGTCAGCGTACGGGTTAGGAATAGGGGACAGGTGAGGGTCAGGCTTCGGGGAAGGGTTAGGGTTAGGGTTTGGGCTAGGGTTAGGGTTAGGGGACGGGTACGGTTTAGGGTCCAGGTGAGGGTACGACAACGCTTTACGGGGAGCGTACGTGTGATGGCGCGGGTTAGTGTCAGCGTACGGTTTAGGATTAGGGGACGGGTGAGGGTCAGGCTTCGGGGAAGGGTTAGGTTTAGGGTTCGGGCTAGAGTTAGGGTTAGGGGACTGGGGCGGTTTAGGTTCCAGGTGAGGGTACGACAACGCTATAGGTGGAGCGTACGTGTGAGGGCGCGGGTTAGTGTCAGCGTACGGGTTAGGATTAGGGGACGTGTGAGGGTCAGGCTTCGGGGAAGGTTTAGGGTTAGGGTTCGGGCTAGGGTTAGGGATAGGGGACGGGGACGGTTTAGGGTCCAGGTGAGGGTACGACAACGCTTTAGGGGGAGCGTACGTGTGAGGGCGCGGGTTAGTGTCAGCGTACGGTTTAGGATTAGGGGACGGGTGAGGGTCAGGCTTCGGGGAAGGGTTAGGGTTCGGGCTAGGGTTAGGGTTAGGGGACGGGGACGGTTTAGGGTCCAGGTGAGGGTACGACAACGCTTTAGGGGGAGCGTACATGTGAGGGTGCGGGTTAGTGTCAGCGTACGTGTTAGGATTATGGGACGGGTGAGGGTCAGGCTTCGGGGAAGGGTTAGGGTTAGGGTTCGGGCTAGGGTTAGGGTTAGGGTTAGGGTTAGGTTTAGGGGACGGGGACGGTTTAGGGTCCCGGTGAGGGTACGACAATGCTTTAGGGGAAGCGTACGTGTGAGGGCGCGTCTTACTGTCAGCGTACGGGTTAGGATTAGGGGACGTTTGAGGGTCAGGCTACGGGGAAGTGTTAGGGTTAGGGTTCGGCCTAGGGTTAGGGTTAGGGGATGGGTACGGTTTAGGGTCCAGGTGAGGGTACGACAATGCTTTAGGGGGAGCGTACGTGTGAGGGCGTGGGTTAGTGTCAGCGTATGGTTTAGGATTAGGGGACGGGTGAGGGTCAGGCTTCGGGGAAGGGTTAGGGTTAGGGTTCGGGCTAGGGTTAGGGTTAGGGGACGGGGACGGTTTAGGGTCCAGGTGAGGGTACGGCAACGCTTTAGTGGGAGCGTACGTGTGAGGGTGTAGGTTAGTGTCAGTGTACGGGTTAGGATTAGGGGACGGGTGAGGGTCAGGCTTCGGGGAAGGTTTAGGGTTAGGGTTCGGGCTAGGGTTAGGGTTAGGGGATGGGGACGGTTTAGGGTCCAGGTGAGGGTACGAGAACACTTAAGGGGGAGCGTACGTGTGAGGGCACGGGTTAGTGTCAGCTTACGGGTTAGGATTAGGGGACGGGTGAGGGTCAGGCTTCGGGGAAGGGTTAGGGTTAGGGTTCGGGCTAGGGTTAGGGTTAGGGCACGGGGACGGTTTAGGGTACAGGTGAGGGTACGACAACGCTTTAGGGGGAGCGTACGTGTGAGGGCGTGGGTTAGTGTCAGCGTACGTGTTAGAATTAGGGGACAGTTGAGGGTCAGGCTTTTGGGAAGGGTTAGGGTTAGGGTTCGGGCTAGGGTTAGGGTTAGGGGACGGGGACGGTTTAGGGTCCAGGTGAGGGTACGACAACGCTTTAGGGGGAGCGTACGCGTGAGGGCGCGGGTTAGTGTCAGCGTACGGGTTAGGATTATGGGATGGGTGAGGGTCAGGCTTCGTGGAAGGGTTACGGTTAGGGTTCGGGCTAGGGTTAGGGTTAGGGGACGGGGACGGTTTACGGTCCAGGTGAGGGTACGACAACGCTTTAGGGGGAGCGTACGTGTGAGGGCGCGGGTTAGTGTCAGCGTACGGGTTAGGATTAGGGGACGGGTGAGGGTCAGGCTTCGGTGAAGGGTTAGGGTTAGGGTTCTGGCTAGGGTTAGGGTTAGGGGAAGGGGACGGTTTAGGGTCCAGGTGAGGGTACGACAACACTTAAGGGGGAGCGTACGTGTGAGGGCGCGGGTTAGTGTCAGCGTACGGGTTAGGATTAGGGGACGTGTGAGGGTCAGCTTCGGGGAAGGGTTAGGGTTAGGGTTCGGGCTAGGGTTAGGGTTAGGGGACGGGGACGGTTTAGGGTCCAGGTGAGGGTACGACAACACTTTAGGGGGAGCGTACGTGTGAGGACGCGGGTTAGTGTCAGCGTACGGGTTAGGATTAAGGGACGGGTGAGGGTCAGGCTTCGGGGAAGGGTTAGGGATAGGGTTCGGTCTAAGGTTAGGGTTAGGGGACGGGGACGGTTTAGGGTCCAGGTGAGGGTACGACAACGTTTAGTGGGAGCGTACGTGTGAGGGCGTACGTTAGTGTCAGTGTACGGGTTAGGATTAGGGGACGGGTGAGGGTCAGGCTTCGGGGAATGTTTAGGGTTAGGGTTCGGGCTAGGGTTAGGGTTAGGGGATGGGGACGGTTTAGGGTCCAGGTGAGGGTACGAGAACACTTAAGGAGGAGCGTACGTGTGAGGGCACGGGTTAGTGTCAGCTTACGGGTTAGGATTAGGGGACGGGTGAGGGTCAGGCTTCGGAGAAGGGTTAGGGTTAGGGTTCGGGCTAGGGTTAGGGTTAGGGCACGGGGACGGTTTAGGGTACAGGTGAGGGTACGACAACGCTTTAGGGGGAGCGTACGTGTGAGGGCGCGGGTTAGTGTCAGCGTACGTGTTAGAATTAGGGGACAGTTGAGGGTCAGGCTTCTGGGAAGGGTTAGGGTTAGGGTTCGGGCTAGGGTTAGGGTTAGGGGACGGGGACGGTTTAGGGTCCAGGTGAGGGTACGACAACGCTTTAGTGGGAGCGTACGCGTGAGGGCGCGGGTTAGTGTCAGCGTACGGGTTAGGATTAGGGGATGGGTGAGGGTCAGGCTTCGTGGAAGGTTTACGGTTAGGGTGCGGGCTAGGGTTAGGGTTAGGGGACTGGGACGGTTTAGGGTCCAGGTGAGGGTACGACAACGCTTTAGGGGGAGCGTACGTGTGAGGGCGCGGGTTAGTGTCAGCGTACGGGTTAGGATTAGGGGACGGTTGAGGGTCAGGCTTCGGGGAAGGGTTAGGGTTAGGGTTCGGGCTAGGGTTAGCGTTAGGGGACGGGGACGGTTTAGGGACCAGGTGAGGGTACGACAACGCTTTAGGGGGAGCGTACGCGTGAGGGCGCGTGTTAGTGTCAGCGTACGGGTTAGGATTAGGGGACGTTTGAGGGTCAGGCTTCGGAGAAGTGTTAGGGTTAGGGTTCGGGCTAGGGTTAGGGTTAGGGGACGGGGACGGTTTAGGGTCCAGGTGAGGGTACGACAACACTTAAGGGGGAGCGTACGTGTGAGGGCGCGGGTTAGTTTCAGCGTACGGGTTAGGATTAGGGGACGGGTGAGGGTCAGGCTTCGGGGAAGGGTAAGGGTTAGGGTTCGGGCTAGGGTTAGGGTTAGGGGACGGGGACGGTTTAGGGTCCAGGTGATGGTACGACATCGCTTTAGGGGGAGCGTACGTGTGAGGGCGCGGGTTAGTGTCAGCGTACGGGTTAGGATTAGGGGACATGTGAGGGTCAGGCTTCAGGGAAGGGTTAGGGTTAGGGTTCGGGATATGGTTAGGGTTAGGGGACGGGGACGGTTTAGGGTCCAGATGAGTGTACGACAACGCTCTAGGGGGAGCGTACGTGTGAGGGCGCGGGTTAGTGTCAGCGTACGGGTTAGGATTAGGGGACGGGTGATGGTCAGGCTTCGGGGAAGGGTTAGGGTTAGGGTTCGGGCTAGGGTTAGGGTTAGGGGACTGGGGCGGTTTAGGGTCCAGGTGAGGGTACGACAACGCTTTAGGGGGAGCGTACGTGTGAGGGCGCGGGTTAGTGTCAGCGTACGGTTTAGGATTAGGGTACGGGTGAGGGTCAGGCTTCGGGGAAGGGTTTGGGTTAGGGTTCGGGCTAGGGTTAGGGTTAGGGGACGGGGACGGTTTAGGGTCCAGGTGAGGGTACGACAACGATTTAGGGGGAGCGTACGCGTGAGGGCGTGGGTTAGTGCCAGCGTACGGGTTAGGATTAGGGGACGGGTGAGGGTCAGGCTTAGGGGAAGGGTTAGGGTTTGGGTTTGGGCTAGGGTTAGGGTTAGGGGACGGGTACGGTTTAGGGTCCAAGTGAGGGTACGACAACGCTTTACGGGGAGCGTACGTGTGAGGGCGCGGGTTAGTGTCAGCGTACGGTTTAGGATTAGGGGACCGGTGAGGGTCAGGCTTCGGGGAAGGGTTAGGGTTAGGGTTCGGGCTAGGGTTAGGGTTAGGGGACGGGGACGGTTTAGGCTCCAGGTGAGGGTACGACAACGCTTTAGGGAGAGCGTACGCATGAGGGCGCGGGTTAGTGTCAGCGTACGTGTTAGGATTAGGGGACGGGTGAGTGTCAGGCTTAGGGGAAGTGTTAGGGTTAGGGTTCGGGCTAGGGTTAGGGTTAGGAGACGGGGACGGTTTAGGGTCCCGGTGAGGGTACGACAACGCTTTAGGGGGAGCGTACGTGTGAGGTCGCGGGTTAGTGTCAGCGTACGGTTTAGGATTAGGGGACGGGTGAGGGTCAGGCTTCGGGGAAGTGTTAGGGTTCGGGCTAGGGTTAGGGTTAGGAGACGGGGACGGTTTAGGGTCCAGGTGAGGGTACGACAACGCTTTAGGGGGAGCGTACGTGTGAGGGCGTGGGTTAGTGTCAGCGTATGTGTTAGGATTAGGGGACGGGTGAGGGTCAGGCTTCGGGGAAGGGTTAGGGTTAGGGTTCGGGCTAGGGTTAGGGTTAGGGGACGGGGACGGTTTAGGGTCCAGGTGAGGGTACGACAACACTTAAGGGGGAGTGTACGTGTGAGGGCGCGGGTTAGTGTCAGCGTATGGTTTAGGATTAGGGGACGGGTGAGGGTCAGGTTTCGGGGAAGGGTTAGGGTTAGGGTTCGGGCTAGGGTTAGGGTTAGGGGACGGGGACGGTTTAGGGTCCAGGTGAGGGTACGACAACACTTAAGGGGGAGCGTACGTGTGAGGGCGAGGGTTAGTGTCACCGTACGGGTTAGGATTAGGTGACGGGTGAGGGTCAGGCATCGGGGAAGGGTTAGGGTTAGGGTTCGGGCTAGGGTTAGGGTTAGGGGATGGGGACGGTTTAGGGTCCAGGTGAGGGTACGACAACGCTATAGGGGGAGCGTACGTGTGAGGGCACGGGTTAGTGTCAGCGTATGCGTTAGGATTAGGGGACGGGTGAGGGTCAGGCTTCGGGGAAGGGTTAGGGTTAGGGTTCGGGCTAGGGTTAGGGTTAGGGGACGGGGACGGTTTAGGGTCCAGGAGAGCGTACGACAACACTTAAGGGGGAGTGTACGTGTGAGGGCGCGGGTTAGTGTCAGCGTACGGGTTAGGATTAGGGGACGGGTGAGGGTCAGGTTTCGGGGAAGGGTTAGGGTTAGGGTTCGGGCTAGGGTTAGGGTTAGGGGACGGGGACGGTTTAGGGTCCAGGTGAGGGTACGACAACACTTAAGGGGGCGCGTACGTGTGAGGGCACGGGTTAGTGTCACCGTACGGGTTAGGATTAGGTGACGGGTGAGGGTCAGGCTTCGGGGAAGGGTTAGGGTTAGGGTTCGGGCTAGGGTTAGGGTTAGGGGACGGGGACGGTTTAGGGTCCAGGTGAGGGTACGACAACGCTTTAGGGGGAGCGTACGTGTGAGGGCACAGGTTAGTGTCAGCGTATGGGTTAGGATTAGGGGACGGGTGAGGGTCAGGCTTCGGGGAAGGGTTAGGGTTAGGGTTCGGGCTAGGGTTAGGGTTAGGGTACGGGGACGGTTTAGGGTCCACGTGAGGGTACGACAACACTTAAGGGGGAGCGTACGTGTGAGGGCGCGGGTTAGTTTCAGCGTACGGGTTAGGATTAGGGGACGGGTGAGGGTCAGGCTTCGGGGAAGGGTTAGGGTTAGGGTTCTGGCTAGGGTTAGGGTTAGGGGACGGGGACGGTTTAGGGTCCAGGTGAGGGTACGACAACGCTTTAGGGGGAGCGTACGTGTGAGGGGGCGGGTTAGTGTCAGCGTACGGGTTAGGATTAGGGGACGGGTGAGGGTCAGGCTTCGGGCAAGGGTTAGGGTTAGGGTTCGGGCTAGGGTTAGGGTTAGGGGACGGGGACGGTTTAGGGTCCAAGTGAGGGTATGACAACGCTTTAGGGGGAGCGTACGTGTGAGGGCGCGGGTTAGTGTCAGCGTACGGGTTAGGATTAGGGGACAAGTGAGGGTCAGGCTTCTGGGAAGGGTTAGGTTTAGGGTTCGGGCTAGGGTTAGGGTTAGGGGACGGGGACGGTTTAGGGTCCAGGTGAGTGTACGACAACGCTTTAGGGGGAGCGTACGTGTGAGGGCCCGGGTTAGTGTCAGCATACGGGTTAGGATTAGGGGACAGGTGAGGGTCAGGCTTCGGGGAAGGGTTAGGGTTAGGGTTCGGGCTAGGGTTAGGGTTAGGGGACGGGGATGGTTTAGGGTCCAGGTGAGGGTACGACAACGCTTTAGGGGGAGCGTACGTGTGAGGGCGCGGGTTAGTGTCAGCGTACGGTTTAGGATTAGGGGACGGGTGAGGGTCAGGCTTCGGGGAAGGGTTAGGGTTAGGGTTCGGGCTAGGGTTAGGGTTAGGGGCCTGGGGCGATTTAGGGTCCAGATGAGGGTACGACAACGCTTTAGGGGGAGCGTACGTGTGAGGGCGCGGGTTAGTGTCAGCGTACGGGTTAGGATTAGGGGACGGGTGAGGGTCAGGCTTCGGGGAAGGGTTAGGGTTAGGGTTCGGGCTAGGGTTAGGGATAGGGGACGGGGACGGTTTAGGGTCCAGGTGAGGGTACGACAACGCTTTAGGGGGAGCGTACGTGTGAGGGCGCGGGTTAGTGTCAGCGTACGGTTTAGGATTAGGGGACGGGTGAGGGTCAGGCTTCGGGGAAGGGTTAGGGTTCGGGCTAGGGTTAGGGTTAGGGGACGGGGACGGTTTAGGGTCCAGGTGAGGGTACGACAACGCTTTAGGGGGAGCGTACATGTGAGGGCGCGGGTTAGTGTCAGCGTACGTGTTAGGATTATGGGACGGGTGAGGGTCAGGCTTCGGGGAAGGGTTAGGGTTAGGGTTCGGGCTAGGGTTAGGGTTAGGGTTAGGGTTAGGTTTAGGGGACGGGGACGGTTTAGGGTCCCGTTGAGGGTACGACAATGCTTTAGGGGGAGCGTACGTGTGAGGGCGCAGGTTAGTGTCAGCGTACGGGTTAGGATTAGGGGACGGGTGATAGTCAGGCTCTGGGGAAGTGTTAGGGTTAGGGTTCGGGCTAGGGTTAGGGTTAGGGGACGGGGACGGTTTAGGGTCCAGGTGAGGGACCGACAACACTTAAGGGGGAGCGTACGTGTGACGGCGCGGGTTAGTTTCAGCGTAAGGGTTAGGATTAGGGGACGGGTGAGGATCAGGCTTCGGGGAAGGGTTAGGGTTAGGGTTCGGGCTAGGGTTAGGGTTAGGGGACGGGTACGGTTTAGGGTCCAGCTGAGGGTACGACATCGCTTTAGGGGGAGTGTACGTGTGAGGGCGTGGGTTAGTGTCAGCGTACGGGTTAGGATTAGGGGACGGGTGAGGATCAGGCTTCGGGGAAGGGTTAGGGTTAGGGTTCGGGCTAGGGTTAGGGTTAGGGGACGGGGACGGTTTAGGGTCCAGGTGAGGGTACGACTACGCTTTATTGGGAGTGTACGCGTGAGGGCGCGGGTTAGTGTCAGCGTACGGGTTAGGATTAGGGGACGGGTGAGGGTCAGGCTTCGGGGAACGGTTAGGGTTAGGGTTCGGGCTAGGGTTAGGGTTAGGGGACGGGGACGGTTTAGGATCCAGGTGAGTGTACGACAAGGCTTTAGGGGGAGCGTACGTGTGAGGGCGCGGGTTAGTGTCAGCGTACGGGTTAGGATTAGGGGACAGGTGAGGGTCAGGCTTCGGGGAAGGGTTAGGGTTAGGGTTCGGGCTAGGGTTAGGTTTAGGGGACGGGGACGGTTTAGGGTCCAGGTGAGGGTACGACAACGCTTTAGGGAGAGCGTACGCGTGAGGGCGTGGGTTAGTGCCAGCGTACGGGTTAGGATTAGGGGACGGGTGAGGGTCAGGCTTAGGGGAAGGGTTAGGGTTAGGGTTTGGGCTAGGGTTAGGGTTAGGGGACGGGTACGGTTTAGGGTCCAGGTGAGGGTACGACAACGCTTTACGGGGAGCGTACGTGTGATGGCGCGGGTTAGTGTCAGCGTACGGTTTAGGATTAGGGGACGGGTGAGGGTCAGGCTTCGGGGAAGGGTTAGGTTTAGGGTTCGGGCTAGGTTTAGGGTTAGGGGACTGGGGCGGTTTAGGGTCCAGGTGAGGGTACGACAACGCTATAGATGGAGCGTACGTGTGAGGGCGCGGGTTAGTGTCAGCGTACGGGTTAGGATTAGGGGACGGGTGAGGGTCAGGCTTCGGGGGAGGTTTAGGGTTAGGGTTCGGGCTAGGGTTAGTGATAGGGGACGGGGACGGTTTAGGGTCCAGGTGAGGGTACGACAACGCTTTAGGGGGAGCGTACGTGTGAGGGCGCGGGTTAGTGTCAGCGTACGGTTTAGGATTAGGGGACGGGTGAGGGTCAGGCTTCGGGGAAGGGTTAGGGTTCGGGCTAGGGTTAGGGTTAGGGGACGGGGACGGTTTAGGTTCCAGGTGAGGGTACGACAACGCTTTAGGGGGAGCGTACATGTGAGGGTGCGGGTTAGTGTCAGCGTACGTGTTAGGATTATGGGACGGGTGAGGGTCAGGCTTCGGGGAAGGGTTAGGGTTAGGGTTCGGGCTAGGGTTAGGGTTAGGGTTAGGGTTAGGTTTAGGGGACGGGGACGGTATAGGGTCCCGGTGAGGGTACGACAATGCTTTAGGGGGAGCGTACGTGTGAGGGCGCAGGTTAGTGTCAGCGTACGGGTTAGGATTAGGGGACGGGTGATAGTCAGGCTCTGGGGAAGTGTTAGGGTTACGGTTCGGGCTAGGGTTAGGGTTAGGGGACGGGGACGGTTTAGGGTCCAGGTGAGGGACCGACAACACTTAAGGGGGAGCGTACGTGTGACGGCGCGGGTTAGTTTCAGCGTACGGGTTAGGATTAGGGGACGGGTGAGGATCAGGCTTCGGGGAAGGGTTAGGGTTAGGGTTCGGGCTAGGGTTAGGATTAGGGGACGGGGACGGTTTAGGGTCCAGCTGAGGGTACGACATCGCTTTAGGGGGAGCGTACGTGTGAGGGCGTGGGTTAGTGTCAGCGTACGGGTTAGGATTAGGGGACGGGTGAGGATCAGGCTTCGGGGAAGGGTTAGGGTTAGGGTTCCGGCTAGGGTTAGGGTTAGGGGACGGGGACGGTTTAGGATTCAGGTGAGGGTACGACAACACTTAAGGGGGAGCGTACGTGTGAGGGCGTGGGTTAGTCTCAGCGTACGGGTTAGGATTAGGGGACGGGTGAGGGTCAGGCTTCGGGGAAGGGTTAGGGTTAGGGTTCGGGCTAGGGTTAAGGTTAGGGGACGGGGACGGTTTAGGGTCCAGGTGAGGGTACGACAACGCCTTAGGGGGAGCGTACGTGTGAGGGCGCGGGTTAGTGTCAGCATACGGGTTAGGATTAGGGGAAGGGTGAGGGTCAGGCTTCGGGGAAGGGTTAGGGTTAGGGTTCAGGCTAGGGTTAGGGTTAGGGGCCGGGGACGGTTTAGGGTCCAGGTGAGGGTACGACAACGCTTTAGGGGGAGCCTATGTGTGAGGGCGCGGTTTAGTGTCAGCGTACGGGTTAGGATTAGGGGACAGGTGAGGGTCAGGCTTCGGGGAAGTGTTAGGGTTAGGGTTCGGGCTAGGGTTAGGGTTAGGGGACGGGGACGGTTTAGGATCCAGGTGAGGGTACGACTACGCTTTATTGGGAGTGTACGCGTGAGGGCGCGGGTTAGTGTCAGCGTACGGGTTAGGATTAGGGGACGGGTGAGGGTCAGGCTTCGGGGAAGGGTTAGGGTTAGGGTTTGGGCTAGGGTTAGGGTTAGGGGACGGGGACGGTTTAGGATCCAGGTGAGTGTACGACAAGGCTTTAGGGGGAGCGTACGTGTGAGGGCGCGGGTTAGTGTCAGCGTACGGGTTAGGATTAGGGGACAGGTGAGGGTCAGGCTTCGGGGAAGGATTAGGGTTAGGGTTCGGGCTAGGTTTAGGGTTAGGGGACGGGGACGGTTTAGGGTCCAGGTGAGGGTACGACAACGCTTTAGGGAGAGCGTACGCGTGAGGGCGTGGGTTAGTGCCAGCGTACGGGTTAGGATTAGGGGACGGGTGAGGGTCAGGCTTAGGGGAAGGGTTAGGGTTAGGGTTTGGGCTAGGGTTAGGGTTAGGGGATGGGTACGGTTTAGGGTCCAGGTGAGGGTACGACAACGCTTTACGGGGAGCGTACGTGTGATGGCGCGGGTTAGTGTCAGCGTACGGTTTAGGATAAGGGGACGGGTGAGGGTCAGGCTTCGGGGAAGGGTTAGGTTTAGGGTTCGGGCTAGGGTTAGGGTTAGGGGACTGGGGCGGTTTAGGGTCCAGGTGAGGGTACGACAACGCTATAGGTGGAGCATACGTGTGAGGGCGCGGGTTAGTGTCAGCGTACGGGTTAGGATTAGGGGACGGGTGAGGGTCAGGCTTAAGGGAAGGTTTAGGGTTAGGGTTCGGGCTAGGGTTAGGGTTAGGGGACGGGGACGGTTTAGGGTCCAGGTGAGGGTACGACAACGCTTTAGGGGGAGCGTATGCATGAGGGCGCGGGTTACTGTCAGCGTACGGGTTAGGATTATGGGACGGGTGAGGGTCAGGCTTCGGGGAAGGGTTAGGGTTAGGGTTCGTTCTAGGGTTAGGGTTAGGGGACGGGGACGGTTTAGGGTCCTGGTGAGGGTACGACAACGCTTTAGGGGGAGCGTACGTGTGAGGGCGAGGGTTAGTGTCAGCGTACGGTTTAGAATTAGGGGACGGGTGAGGGTCAGGCTTCGGGGAAGGGTTAGGGTTTGGGCTAGGGTTAGGGTTAGGGGACGAGGACGGTTTAGGGTCCAGGTGAGGGTACGACAATGCTTTAGGGGGAGCGTACGTGTGAGGGCGCGGGTTAGTGTCAGCGTACGGTTTAGGATTAGGGGACGGGTGAGGGTCAGGCTTCGGGGAACGGTTAGGGTTAGGTTTCGGGCTAGGGTTAGGGTTAGGGGACGGGGACGGTTTAGGGTCCAGGTGACGGTACGACAACGCTTTAGGGGGAGCGTACGTGTGAGAGCGTGGGTTAGTGTCAGCGTACGGGTTAGGATTAGGGGACGGGTGAGGGTCAGGCTTCGGGGAAGGGTTAGGGTAAGGGTTCCGGCTAGGGTTAGGGTTAGGGGACGGGTACGGTTTAGGGTCCAGGTGAGGGTACGACAATGCTTTAGGGGGAGCGTACGTGTGAGGGCGCGGGTTAGTGTCAGCGTACGGTTTAGGATTAGGGGACGGGTGAGGGTCAGGCTTCGGGGAACGGTTAGGGTTAGGTTTCGGGCTAGGGTTAGGGTTAGGGTACGGGGACGGTTTAGGGTCCAGGTGACGGTACGACAACGCTTTAGGGGGAGCGTACGTGTGAGAGCGCGGGTTAGTGTCAGCGTACGGGTTAGGATTAGGGGACGGGTGAGGGTCAGGCTTCCGGGAAGTGTTAGGGTTAGGGTTCGGGCTAGGGTTAGGGTTAGGGGACGGGGACGGTTTAGGGTCCAGGTGAGGGAACGACAACGCTTTAGGGGGAGCGTATGTGTGAGGGCGCGGGTTAGTGTCAGCGTACGGTTTAGGATTAGGGGACGGGTGAGGGTCAGGCTTCGGGGAAGGGTTAGGGTTAGGGTTCGGGCTAGGGTTAGGGTTAGGGGACGGAGACGGTTTAGGGTCCAGGTGAGGGTACGACAACGCTTTAGTGGGAGCGTACGTGTGAGCGCGTAGGTTAGTGTCAGCGTACGGGTTAGGATTAGGGGACGGGTGAGGGTCAGGCTTCGGGGAAGTGTTAGGGTTAGGGTTCGGGCTAGGGTTAGGGTTAGGGGACGGGGACGGTTTAGGGTCCAGGTGAGGGTATGACAACACTTAAGGGGGAGCGTATGTGTGAGGGGGCGGGTTAGTGTCAGCGTACGGGTTAGGATTAGGGGACGGGTGAGGGTCAGGATTCGGGGAAGGGTTAGGGTTAAGGTTCGGTCTAAGGTTAGAGTTAGGGGACGGGGACGGTTTAGGGTCAAGTTGAGGGTACGACAACGCTTTAGGGGGAGCGTATGTGTGAGGGCGCAGGTTAGTGTCAGCGTACGGGTTAGGATTAGGGGACAGGTGAGGGTCAGGCTTCTGGGAAGGGTTAGGGTTAGGGTTCGGGCTAGGGTGAGGGTTAGGGGACGGGGACGGTTGAGGGTCCAGGTGAGGGTACGACAACGCTTTAGGGGGAGCGTACCTGTGAGGGTGCGGGTTAGTGTCAGGGTACGGGTTAGGATTAGGGGACGGGTGAGGGTCAGGCTTCGGGGAAGGGTTACGGTTAGGGTTCGGGCTCGGGTTAGGGTTAGGGGACGGGGACGGTTTAGGGTCCAAGTGAGGGAATGGCAACGCTTTAGAGGAAGCGTATGTGTGAGGGCGCGGGTTAGTGTCACCGTACGGTTTAGGATTAAGGGACAGGTGAGGGTCAGGCTTCGGGGAAGGGTTAGGGTTAGGGTTCGGGCTAGGGTTAGGGTTAGGGGACGGGGACGGTTTAGGGTCCAGGTGAGGGTACGACAACGCTTTATGGGGAGCGTACGCGTGAGGGCGTGGGTTAGTGTCAGCGTACGGGTTAGGATTAGGGGACAGGTGAGGGTCAGGCTTCGGGGAAGGGTTAGGTTTAGGGTTTGGGCTAGGGTTAGGGTTAGGGAACGGGGACGGTTTAGGGTCCAGTTGAGGGTACGACAACGCTTTAGGGGGAGCGTATGTGTGAGGGCGCAGGTTAGTGTCAGCGTACGGGTTAGGATTAGGGGACAGGTGAGGGTCAGGCTTCTGGGAAGGGTTAGGGTTAGGGTTCGGGCTAGGGTTAGGGTTAGGGGACAGGGACGGTTTAGGGTCCAGGTGAGGGTACGACAACGCTTTAGGGGGAGCGTACGTGTGAGGGTGCGGGTTAGTGTCAGCGTACGGTTTAGGATTAGGGGACGGGTGAGGGTCAGGCTTCGGGGAAGGGTTAGGGTTAGGGTTCGGGCAAGGGTTAGGGTTAGGGGACTGGGGCGGCTTAGGGTCCAGGTGTGGGTACGACAACGCTTTATGGGGAGCGTATGTGTGAGGGCGCGGGTTAGTGTGAGCGTACGGGTTAGGATTAGGGGACGGGTGAGTGTCAGGCTTCGGGGAAGTGTTAGGGTTAGGGTTCGGGCTAGGGTTAGGGTTAGGGGACGGGGACGGTTTAGGGTCCAGGTGAGGGTACGACAGTGCTTTAGGGGGAGCGTACGTGTGAGGGAGCGGGTTAGTGTCAGCGTACGGTTTAGGATTAGGGGACGGGTGAGGGTCAGGCTTCGGGGAACGGTTAGGGTTAGGGTTCGGGCTAGGGTTAGGGTTAGGGGACGGGGACGGTTTAGGGTCCAGGTGAGGGTACGACAACGCTTTAGGGGGAGCGTACGTGTAAGAGCGCGGGTTAGTGTCAGCGTACGGGTTAGGATTAGGGGACGTGTGAGGGTCAGGCTTCGGGGAAGGGTTAGGGTTAGGGTTCGGGCTAGGGTTAGGTTTAGGGGACGGGGACGGTTTAGGTTCAAGGTGAGGGTATGACAACACTTAAGGGGGAGCGTACGTGTGAGGGCGCGGGTTAGTGTCAGCGTACGGGTTAGGATTAGGGGACGGGTGAGTGTCAGGCTTCGGGGAAGTGTTAGGGTTAGGGTTCGGGCTAGGGTTAGGGTTAGGGGACGGGGACGGTTTAGGGTCCAGGTGAGGGTACGACAACGCTTTAGGGGGAGCGTACGCGTGAAGGCGCGGGTTAGTGTCAGCGTACGGGTTAGGATTAGGGGACGGTTGAGGGTCAGGCTTCGGGGAAGGGTTAGGGTTAGGGTTCGGGCTAGGGTTAGGGTTAGGGGACGGGGACGGTTTAGGGTCCAGGTGAGGGTACGACAGTGCTTTAGGGGGAGCGTACGTGTGAGGACGCGGGTTAGTGTCAGCGTACGGTTTAGGATTAGGGGACGGGTGAGGGTCAGGCTTCGGGGAACGGTTAGGGTTAGGGTTCGGGCTAGGGTTAGGGTTAGGGGACGGGGACGGTTTAGGGTCCAGGTGAGGGTACGACAACGCTTTAGGGGGAGCGTACGTGTAAGGGCGCGGGTTAGTGTCAGCGTACGGGTTAGGATTAGGGGACGTGTGAGGGTCAGGCTTCGGGGAAGGGTTAGGGTTAGGGTTCGGGCTAGGGTTAGGTTTAGGGGACGGGGACGGTTTAGGGTCCAGGTGAGGGTATGACAACACTTAAGGGGGAGCGTACGTGTGAGGGCGCGGGTTAGTGTCAGCGTTCGGGTTAGGATTAGGGGACGGGTGAGGGTCAGGCTTCGGGGAAGTGTTAGGGTTAGGGTTCGGGCTAGGGTTAGGGTTAGGGGACGGGGACGGTTTAGGGTCCAGGTGAGGGTACGACAACGCTTTAGGGGGAGCGTACGTGTGAGGGCACGGATTAGTGTCAGTGTACGGGTTAGGATTAGGGGACGGGTGAGGGTCAGGCTTCGGGGAAGTGTTAGGGTTAGGGTTCGGGCTAGGGTTAGGGTTAGGGGACGGGGACGATTTAGGGTCCAGGTGAGGGTACGACAACGCTTTAGGGGGAGCGTACGTGTGAGGGAGCGTGTTAGTGTCAGCGTACGGGTTAGGATTAGGGGACGAGTGAGGGTCAGGCTTCGGGGAAGGGTTAGGGTTAGGGTTCGGGCTAGGGTTAGGGTTAGGGGACTGGGGCGGTTTAGGGTCCAGGTGATGGTACGACAACGCTTTAGGGGGAGCGTATGTGTGAGGGCGCGGGTTAGTGTCAGCGTACGGGTTAGGATTAGGGGACGGGTGAGGGTCAGGCTTCGGGTAAGTGTTAGGGTTAGGGTTCGGGCTAGGGTTAGGGTTAGGGGACGGGTACGGTTTAGGGTCCAGGTGAGGGTACGACAGTGCTTTAGGGGGAGCGAACGTGTGAGGGCGCGGGTTAGTGTCAGCATACGGTTTAGGATTAGGGGACGGGTGAGGGTCAGGCTTCGGGGAACGGTTAGGGTTAGGGTTCGGGCTAGGGTTAGGGTTAGGGGACGGGGACGATTTAGGGTCCAGGTTAGGGTACGACAACGCTTTAGGGGGAGCGTACGTGTGAGGGAGCGTGTTAGTGTCAGCGTACGGGTTAGGATTAGGGGACGGGTGAGGGTCAGGCTTCGGGGAAGGGTTAGGGTTAGGGTTCGGGCTAGGGTTAGGGTTAGGGGACTGGGGCGGTTTAGGGTCCAGGTGATGGTACGACAACGCTTTAGGGGGAGCGTATGTGTGAGGGCGCGGGTTAGTGTCAGCGTACGGGTTAGGATTAGGGGACGGGTGAGGGTCAGGCTTCGGGGAAGGGTTAGGGTTAGGGTTCGGGCTAGGGTTAGGGTTAGGTGACGGGTACGGTTTAGGGTCCAGGTGAGGGTACGACAGTGCTTTAGGGGGAGCGTACGTGTGAGGGCGCGGGTTAGTGTCAGCGTACGGTTTAGGTTTAGGGGACGGGTGAGGGTCAGGCTTCGGGGAACGGTTAGGGTTAGGGTTCGGGCTAAGGTTAGGGTTAGGGGACGGGGACGGTTTAGGGTCCAGGTGAGGGTACGACAACGCTTTAGGGGGAGCGTACGTGTAAGGGCGCGGGTTAGTGTCAGCGTACGGGTTAGGATTAGGGGACGTGTGAGTGTCAGGCTTCGGGGAAGGGTTAGGGTTAGGGTTCGGGCTAGGGTTAGGTTTAGGGGACGGGGACGGTTTAGGGTCCAGGTGAGGGTATGACAACACTTAAGGGGGAGCGTACGTGTGAGGGCGCGGGTTAGTGTCAGTGTACGGGTTAGGATTAGGGGACGGGTGAGGGTCAGGCTTCGGGGAAGTGTTAGGGTTAGGGTTCGGGCTAGGGTTAGTGTTAGGGGACGGGGACGGTTTAGGGTTCAGGTGAGGGTACGACAACGCTTTAGGGGGAGCGTACGCGTGAGGGTGCGGGTTAGTGTCAGCGTACGGGTTGGGATTAGGGGACGGGTGAGGGTCAGGCTTCGGGGAAGGGTTAGGGATAGGGTTCGGTCTAAGGTTAGGGTTAGGGGACGGGGACGGTTTAGGGTCCAGGTGAGGGTACGACAACGCTTTATGGGGAGCGTACGCGTGAGGGCGTGGGTTAGTGTCAGCGTACGGGTTAGGATTAGGGGACAGGTGAGGGTCAGGCTTCGGGGAAGGGTTAGGTTTAGGGTTTGGGCTAGGGTTAGGGTTAGGGAACGGGGACAGTTTAGGGTCCAGTTGAGGGTACGACAACGCTTTAGGGGGAGCGTATGTGTGAGGGCGCAGGTTAGTGTCAGCGTACGGGTTAGGATTAGGGGACAGGTGAGGGTCAGGCTTTTGGGAAGGGTTAGGGTTAGGGTTCGGGCTAGGGTTAGGGTTAGGGGACAGGGACGGTTTAGGGTCCAGGTGAGGGTACGACAACGCTTTAGGGGGAGCGTACGTGTGAGGGTGCGGGTTAGTGTCAGCGTACGGGTTAGGATTAGGGGACGGGTGAGGGTCAGGCTTCGGGGAAGGGTTAGGGTTATGGTTCGGGCAAGGGTTAGGGTTAGGGGACTGGGGCGGCTTAGGGTCCAGGTGTGGGTACGACAACGCTTTAGGGGAGCGTATGTGTGAGGGCGCGGGTTAGTGTGAGCGTACGGGTTAGGATTAGGGGACGGGTGAGTGTCAGGCTTCGGGGAAGTGTTAGGGTTAGGGTTCGGGCTAGGGTTAGGGTTAGGGGACGGAGACGGTTTAGGGTCCAGGTGAGGGTACGACAACGTTTTAGTGGGAGCGTACGTGTGAGGGAGCGGGTTAGTGTCAGCGTACGGTTTAGGATTAGGGGACGGGTGAGGGTCAGGCTTCGGGGAACGGTTAGGGTTAGGGTTCGGGCTAGGGTTAGGGTTAGGGGACGGGGACGGTTTAGGGTCCAGGTGAGGGTACGACAACGCTTTAGGGGGAGCGTACGTGTAAGGGCGCGGGTTAGTGTCAGCGTACGGGTTAGGATTAGGGGACGTGTGAGGGTCAGGCTTCGGGGAAGGGTTAGGGTTAGGGTTCGGGCTAGGGTTAGGTTTAGGGGACGGGGACGGTTTAGGTTCAAGGTGAGGGTATGACAACACTTAAGGGGGAGCGTACGTGTGAGGGCGCGGGTTAGTGTCAGCGTACGGGTTAGGATTAGGGGACGGGTGAGTGTCAGGCTTCGGGGAAGTGTTAGGGTTAGGGTTCGGGCTAGGGTTAGGGTTAGGGGACGGGGACGGTTTAGGGTCCAGGTGAGGGTACGACAACGCTTTAGGGGGAGCGTACGCGTGAGGGCGGGGGTTAGTGTCAGCGTACGGGTTAGGATTAGGGGACGGTTGAGGGTCAGGCTTCGGGGAAGGGTTAGGGTTAGGGTTCGGGCTAGGGTTAGGGTTAGGGGACGGGGACGGTTTAGGGTCCAGGTGAGGGTACGACAGTGCTTTAGGGGGAGCGTACGTGTGAGGACGCGGGTTAGTGTCAGCGTACGGTTTAGGATTAGGGGACGGGTGAGGGTCAGGCTTCGGGGAACGGTTAGGGTTAGGGTTCGGGCTAGGGTTAGGGTTAGGGGACGGGGACGATTTAGGGTCCAGGTTAGGGTACGACAACGCTTTAGGGGGAGCGTACGTGTGAGGGAGCGTGTTAGTGTCAGCGTACGGGTTAGGATTAGGGGACGTGTGAGGGTCAGGCTTCGGGGAAGGGTTAGGGTTAGGGTTCGGGCTAGGGTTAGGGTTAGGGGACTGGGGCGGTTTAGGGTCCAGGTGATGGTACGACAACGCTTTAGGGGGAGCGTATGTGTGAGGGCGCGGGTTAGTGTCAGCGTACGGGTTAGGATTAGGGGACGGGTGAGGGTCAGGCTTCGGGGAAGGGTTAGGGTTAGGGTTCGGGCTAGGGTTAGGGTTAGGGGACGGGTACGGTTTAGGGTCCAGGTGAGGGTACGACAGTGCTTTAGGGGGAGCGTACGTGTGAGGGCGCGGGTTAGTGTCAGCGTACGGTTTAGGATTAGGGGACGGGTGAGGGTCAGGCTTCGGGGAACGGTTAGGGTTAGGGTTCGGGCTAGGGTTAGGGTTAGGGGACGGGGACGGTTTAGGGTCCAGGTGAGGGTACGACAACGCTTTAGGGGGAGCGTACGTGTAAGGGCGCGCGTTAGTGTCAGCGTACGGGTTAGGATTAGGGGACGTGTGAGTGTCAGGCTTCGGGGAAGTGTTAGGGTTAGGGTTCGGGCTAGGGTTAGGTTTAGGGGACGGGGACGGTTTAGGGTCCAGGTGAGGGTATGACAACACTTAAGGGGGAGCGTACGTGTGAGGGCGCGGGTTAGTGTCAGTGTACGGGTTAGGATTAGGGGACGGGTGAGGGTCAGGCTTCGGGGAAGTGTTAGGGTTAGGGTTCGGGCTAGGGTTAGGGTTAGGGGACGGTGACGGTTTAGGGTTCAGGTGAGGGTACGACAACGCTTTAGGGGGAGCGTACGCGTGAGGGTGCGGGTTAGTGTCAGCGTACGGGTTGGGATTAGGGGACGGGTGAGGGTCAGGCTTCGGGGAAGGGTTAGGGATAGGGTTCGGTCTAAGGTTAGGGTTAGGGGACGGGGACGGTTTAGGGTCCAGGTGAGGGTACGACAACGCTTTATGGGGAGCGTACGCGTGAGGGCGTGGGTTAGTGTCAGCGTACGGGTTAGGATTAGGGGACAGGTGAGGGTCAGGCTTCGGGGAAGGGTTAGGTTTAGGGTTTGGGCTAGGGTTAGGGTTAGGGAACGGGGACAGTTTAGGGTCCAGTTGAGGGTACGACAAGGCTTTAGGGGGAGCGTATGTGTGAGGGCGCTGGTTAGTGTCATCGTACGGGTTAGGATTAGGGGATAGGTGAGGGTCAGGCTTCTGGGAAGGGTTAGGGTTAGGGTTCGGGCTAGGGTTAGGGTTAGGGGACAGGGACGGTTTAGGGTCCAGGTGAGGGTACGACAACGCTTTAGGGGGAGCGTACGTGTGAGGGTGCGGGTTAGTGTCAGCGTACGGGTTAGGATTAGGGGACGGGTGAGGGTCAGGCTTCGGGGAAGGGTTAGGGTTAGGGTTCGGGCAAGGGTTAGGGTTAGGGGACTGGGGCGGCTTAGGGTCCAGGTGTGGGTACGACAACGCTTTAGGGGGAGCGTATGTGTGAGGGCGCGGGTTAGTGTGAGCGTACGGGTTAGGATTAGGGGACGGGTGAGTGTCAGGCTTCGGGGAAGTGTTAGGGTTAGGGTTCGGGCTAGGGTTAGCGTTAGGGGACGGGGACGGTTTAGGGTCCAGGTGAGTGTACGACAACACTTAAGGGGGAGCGTACGTGTGAGGGCGTGGGTTAGTGTCAGCGTACGGGTTAGGATTAGGGGACGGGTGAGGGTCAGGCTTCGGGGAAGCGTTAGGGTTAGGTTTCGGGCTAGGGTTACGGTTAGGGGACGGGGACGGTTTAGGGTCCAGGTGAGGGTACGACAACGCTTTAGTGGGAGCGTACGTGTGAGGGCGCGGGCTAGTGTCAGCGTACGGGTTAGGATTAGGGGACGGTTGAGGGTCAGGCTTCGGGGAAGGTTTAGGGTTAGGGTTCGGGCTAGGGTTAGGGTTAGGGGACGGGGACGGTTTAGGGTCCAGTTGAGGGTACGACAACGCTTTAGGGGGAGCGTACGTGTGAGGGCACGGGTTAGTGTCAGCGTACGGGTTAGGATTAAGGGACGGGTGAGGGTCAGGCTTCGGGGAAGGGTTAGGGTTAGGGTTCGGGCTAGGGTTAGGGTTAGGGGACTGGGGCGGTTTAGGGTCCAGGTGATGGTACGACAACGCTTTAGGGGGAGCGTACGTGTGAGGGCGCGGGTTAGTGTCAGCGTACGGGTTAGGATTAGGGGACGGGTGAGGGTCAGGCTTTTGGGAAGGGTTAGGGTTAGGGTTCGGGCTAGGGTTAGGGTTAGGGGACGGGTACGGTTTAGGGTCCAGGTGAGGGTACGACAGTGCTTTAGGGGCAGCGTACGTGTGAGGGCGCGGGTTAGTGTCAGCGTACGGTTTAGGATTAGGGGACGGGTGAGGGTCAGGCTTCGGGGAACGGTTAGGGTTAGGGTTCGGGCTAGGGTTAGGGTTAGGGGACGGGGACGGTTTAGGGTCCAGGTGAGGGTACGACAACGCTTTAGGGGGAGCGTACGTGTAAGGGCACGGGTTAGTGTCAGCGTACGGGTTAGGATTAGGGGACGTGTGAGGGTCAGGCTTCGGGGAAGGGTTAGGGTTAGGGTTCGGGCTAGGGTTAGGTTTAGGGGACGGGGACGGTTTAGGGTCAAGGTGAGGGTATGACAACACTTAAGGGGGAGCGTACGTGTGAGGGCGCGGGTTAGTGTCAGCGTACGGGTTAGGATTAGGGGACGGGTGAGTGTCAGGCTTCGGGGAAGTGTTAGGGTTAGGGTTCGGGCTAGGGTTAGGGTTAGGGGACGGGGACGGTTTAGGGTCCAGGAGAGGGTACGACAACGCTTTAGGGGGAGCGTACGCGTGAGGGCGCGGGTTAGTGTCAGCGTACGGGTTAGGATTAGGGGACGGTTGAGGGTCAGGCTTCGGGGAAGGGTTAGGGTTAGGGTTCGGGCTAGGGTTAGGATTAGGGGACGGGGACGGTTTAGGGTCCAGGTGAGGGTACGACAGTGCTTTAGGGGGAGCGTACGTGTGAGGGCGCGGGTTAGTGTCAGCGTACGGTTTAGGATTAGGGGACGGGTGAGGGTCAGGCTTCGGGGAACGGTTAGGGTTAGGGTTCGGGCTAGGGTTAGGGTTAGGGGACGGGGACGGTTTAGGGTCCAGGTGAGGGTACGACAACGCTTTAGGGGGAGCGTACGTGTAAGGGCGCGGGTTAGTGTCAGCGTACGGGTTAGGATTAGGGGACGTTTGAGGGTCAGGCTTCGGGGAAGGGTTAGGGTTAGGGTTCGGGCTAGGGTTAGGTTTAGGGGACGGGGACGGTTTAGGGTCCAGGTGAGGGTATGACAACACTTAAGGGGGAGCGTACGTGTGAGGGCGCATGTTAGTGTCAGCGTTCGGGTTAGGATTAGGGGACGGGTGAGGGTCAGGCTTCGGGGAAGTGTTAGGGTTAGGGTTCGGGCTAGGGTTAGGGTTAGGGGACGGGGACGGTTTAGGGTCCAGGTGAGGGTACGACAACGCTTTAGGGGGAGCGTACGTGTGAGGGCACGGATTAGTGTCAGCGTACGGGTTAGGATTATGGGACGGGTGAGGGTCAGGCTTCGGCGAAGTGTTAGGGTTAGGGTTCGGGCTAGGGTTAGGGTTAGGGGACGGGGACGGTTTAGGGTCCAGGTGAGGGTACGACAACGCTTTAGGGGGAGCGTACGCGTGAGAGCGCGGGTTAGTGTCAGCGTACGGGTTAGGATTAGGGGACGGGTGAGGGTCAGGCTTCGGGGAAGTGTTAGGGTTAGGGTTCGGGCTAGGGTTAGGGTTAGGGGACGGGGACGATTTAGGGTCCAGGTGAGGGTACGACAACGCTTTAGGGGGAGCGTACGTGTGAGGGAGCATGTTAGTGTCAGCGTACGGGTTAGGATTAGGGGACGGGTGAGGGTCAGGCTTCGGGGAAGGGTTAGGGTTAGGGTTCGGGCTAGGGTTAGGGTTAGGGGACTGGGGCGGTTTAGGGTCCAGGTGATGGTACGACAACGCTTTAGGGGGAGCGTATGTGTGAGGGCGCGGGTTAGTGTCAGCGTACGGGTTAGGATTAGGGGACGGGTGAGGGTCAGGCTTCGGGGAAGCGTTAGGGTTAGGGTTCGGGCTAGGGTTAGGGTTAGGGGACGGGGACGGTTTAGGGTCCAGGTGAGGGTACGACAACGCTTTAGTGGGAGCGTACGTGTGAGGGCGCGGGCTAGTGTCAGCGTACGGGTTAGGATTAAGGGATGGTTGAGGGTCAGGCTTCGGGGAAGGGTTAGGGTTAGGGTTCGGGCTAGGGTTAGGGTTAGGGGACGGGGACGGTTTAGGGTCCAGGTGAGGGTACGACAACGCTTTAGGGGGAGCGTACGTGTGAGGGCACGGGTTAGTGTCAGCGTACGGGTTAGGATTAGGGGACGGGTGAAGGTCAGGCTTCGGGGAAGGGTTAGGGTTAGGGTTCGGGCTAGGGTTAGGGTTAGGGGACGGGTACGGTTTAGGGTCCAGGTGAGGGTACGACAGTGCTTTAGGGGGAGCGTACGTGTGAGGGCGCGGGTTAGTGTCAGCGTACGGTTTAGGATTAGGGGACGGGTGAGGGTCAGGCTTCGGGGAACGGTTAGTGTTAGGGTTCGGGCTAGGGTTAGGGTTAGGGGACCGGGACGGTTTAGGGTCCAGGTGAGGGTACGACAACGCTTTAGGGGGAGCGTACGTGTAAGGGCGCGGGTTAGTGTCAGCGTACGGGTTAGGATTAGGGGACGTGTGAGGGGCAGGCTTCGGGGAAGGGTTAGGGTTAGGGTTCGGGCTAGGGTTAGGGTTACGGGACGGGGACGGTTTAGGGTTCAGGTGAGGGTACGACAACGCTTTAGGGGGAGCGTACGCGTGAGGGTGCGGGTTAGTGTCAGCGTACGGGTTGGGATTAGGGGACGGGTGAGGGTCAGGCTTCGGGGAAGGGTTAGGGATAGGGTTTGGGCTAGGGTTAGGGTTAGGGAACGGGGACAGTTTAGGGTCCAGTTGAGGGTACGACAACGCTTTAGGGGGAGCGTATGTGTGAGGGCGCAGGTTAGTGTCAGCGTACGGGTTAGGATTAGGGGACAGGTGAGGGTCTGGCTTCGGGGAAGGGTTAGGTTTAGGGTTTGGGCTAGGGTTAGGGTTAGGGAACGGGGACAGTTTAGGGTCCAGTTGAGGGTACGACAACGCTTTAGGGGGAGCGTATGTGTGAGGGCGCAGGTTAGTGTCAGCGTACGGGTTAGGATTAGGGGACAGGTGAGGGTCTGGCTTCTGGGAAGGGTTAGGGTTAGGGTTCGGGCTAGGGTTAGGGTTAGGGGACAGGGACGGTTTAGGGTCCAGGTGAGGGTACAACAACGCTTTAGGGGGAGCGTACGTGTGAGGGTGCGGGTTAGTGTCAGCGTACGGGTTAGGATTAGGGGACGGGTGAGGGTCAGGCTTCGGGGAAGGGTTAGGGTTAGGGTTCGGGCAAGGGTTAGGGTTAGGGGACTGGGGCGGCTTAGGGTCCAGGTGTGGGTACGACAACGCTTTAGGGGGAGCGTATGTGTGAGGGCGCGGGTTAGTGTGAGCGTACGGGTTAGGATTATGGGACGGGTGAGTGTCAGGCTTCGGGGAAGTGTTAGGGTTAGGGTTCGGGCTAGGGTTAGCGTTAGGGGACGGGGACGGTTTAGGGTCCAGGTGAGTGTACGACAACACTTAAGGGGGAGCGTACGTGTGAGGGCGTGGGTTAGTGTCAGCGTATGGGTTAGGATTAGGGGACGGGTGAGGGTCAGGCTTCGGGGAAGCGTTAGGTTTAGGGTTCGGGCTAGGGTTAGGGTTAGGGGACGGGGACGGTTTAGGGTCCAGGTGAGGGTACGACAACGCTTTAGTGGGAGCGTACGTGTGAGGGCGCGGGCTAGTGTCAGCGTACGGGTTAGGATTAGGGGACGGTTGAGGGTCAGGCTTCGGGGAAGGGTTAGGGTTAGGGTTCGGGCTAGGGTTAGGGTTAGGGGACGGGGACGGTTTAGGGACCAGGTGAGGGTACGACAACGCTTTAGGGGGAGCGTACGTGTGAGGGCACGGGTTAGTGTCAGCGTACGGGTTAGGATTAGGGGACGGGTGAGGGTCAGGCTTCGGGGAAGGGTTAGGATTAGGGTTCGGGCTAGGGTTAGGGTTAGGGGACTGGGGCGGTTTAGGGTCCAGGTGATGGTACGACAACGCTTTAGGGGGAGCGTACGTGTGAGGGCGCGGGTTAGTGTCAGCGTACGGGTTAGGATTAGGGGACGGGTGAGGGTCAGGCTTTTGGTAAGGGTTAGGGTTAGGGTTCGGGCTAGGGTTAGGGTTAGGGGACGGGTACGGTTTAGGGTCCAGGTGAGGGTACGACAGTGCTTTAGGGGCAGCGTACGTGTAAGGGCACGGGTTAGTGTCAGCGTACGGGTTAGGATTAGGGGACGTGTGAGGGTCAGGCTTCGGGGAAGGGTTAGGGTTAGGGTTCGGGCTAGGGTTAGGTTTAGGGGACGGGGACGGTTTAGGGTCAAGGTGAGGGTATGACAACACTTAAGGGGGAGCGTACGTGTGAGGGCGCGGGTTAGTGTCAGCGTACGGGTTAGGATTAGGGGACGGGTGAGTGTCAGGCTTCGGGGAAGTGTTAGGGTTAGGGTTCGGGCTAGGGTTAGGGTTAGGGGACGGGGACGGTTTAGGGTCCAGGAGAGGGTACGACAACGCTTTAGGGGGAGCGTACGCGTGAGGGCGCGGGTTAGTGTCAGCGTACGGGTTAGGATTAGGGGACGGTTGAGGGTCAGGCTTCGGGGAAGGGTTAGGGTTAGGGTTCGGGCTAGGGTTAGGATTAGGGGACGGGGACGGTTTAGGGTCCAGGTGAGGGTACGACAGTGCTTTAGGGGGAGCGTACGTGTGAGGGCGCGGGTTAGTGTCAGCGTACGGTTTAGGATTAGGGGACGGGTGAGGGTCAGGCTTCGGGGAACGGTTAGGGTTAGGGTTCGGGCTAGGGTTAGGGTTAGGGGACGGGGACGGTTTAGGGTCTTGGTGAGGGTACGACAACGCTTTAGGGTGAGCGTACGTGTAAGGGCGCGGGTTAGTGTCAGCGTACGGGTTAGGATTAGGGGACGTGTGAGGGTCAGGCTTCGGGGAAGGGTTAGGGTTAGGGTTCGGGCTAGGGTTAGGTTTAGGGGACGGGGACGGTTTAGGGTCCAGGTGAGGGTATGACAACACTTAAGGGGGAGCGTACGTGTGAGGGCGCATGTTAATGTCAGCGTTCGGGTTAGGATTAGGGGACGGGTGATGGTCAGGCTTCGGGGAAGTGTTAGGGTTAGGGTTCGGGCTAGGGTTAGGGTTAGGGGACGGGGACGGTTTAGGGTCCAGGTGAGGGTACGACAACGCTTTAGGGGGAGCGTACGTGTGAGGGCACAGATTAGTGTCAGCGTACGGGTTAGGATTATGGGACGGGTGAGGGTCAGGCTTCGGCGAAGAGTTAGGGTTAGGGTTCGGGCTAGGGTTAGGGTTAGGGGACGGGGACGGTTTAGGGTCCAGGTGAGTGTACGACAACGCTTTAGGGGGAGCGTACGCGTGAGAGCGCGGGTTAGTGTCAGCGTACGGGTTAGGATTAGGGGACGGGTGAGGGTCAGGCTTCGGGGAAGTGTTAGGGTTAGGGTCCGGGCTAGGGTTAGGGTTAGGGGACGGGGACGATTTAGGGTCCAGGTGAGGGTACGACAACGCTTTAGGGGGAGCGTACGTGTGAGGGAGCATGTTAGTGTCAGCGTACGGGTTAGGATTAGGGGACGTGTGAGGGTCAGGCTTCGGGGAAGGGTTAGGGTTAGGGTTCGGGCTAGGGTTAGGTTTAGGGGACGGGGACGGTTTAGGGTCAAGGTGAGGGTATGACAACACTTAAGGGGGAGCGTACGTGTGAGGGCGCGGGTTAGTGTCAGCGTACGGGTTAGGATTAGGGGACGGGTGAGTGTCAGGCTTCGGGGAAGTGTTAGGGTTAGGGTTCGGGCTAGGGTTAGGTTTAGGGGACGGGGACGGTTTAGGGTCCAGGTGAGGGTACGACAACGCTTTAGGGGGAGCGTACGCGTGAGGGCGCAGGTTAGTGTCAGCGTACGGGTTAGGATTAGGGGACGGTTGATGGTCAGGCTTCGGGGAAGGGTTAGGGTTAGGGTTCGGGCTAGGGTTAGGGTTAGGGGACGGGGACGGTTTAGGGTCCAGGTGAGGGTACGACAGTGCTTTAGGGGGAGCGTACGTGTGAGGGCGCGGGTGAGTGTCAGCGTACGGTTTAGGATTAGGGGACGTGTGAGGGTCAGGCTTCGGGGAACGGTTAGGGTTAGGGTTCGGGCTAGGGTTAGGGTTAGGGGACGGGGACGGTTTAGGGTCCAGGTGAGGGTACGACAACGCTTTAGGGGGAGCGTACGTGTAAGGGCGCGGGTTAGTGTCAGCGTACGGGTTAGGATTAGGGGACGTGTGAGGGTCAGGCTTCGGGGAAGGGTTAGGGTTAGGGTTCGGGCTAGGGTTAGGTTTAGGGGACGGGGACGGTTTAGGGTCCAGGTGAGGGTATGACAACACTTAAGGGGGAGCGTACGTGTGAGGGCGCGGGTTAGTGTCAGCGTTCGGGTTAGGATTAGGGGACGGGTGAGGGTCAGGCTTCGGGGAAGTGTTAGGGTTAGGGTTCGGGCTAGGGTTAGGGTTAGGGGACGGGGACGGTTTAGGGTCCAGGTGAGGGTACGACAACGCTTTAGGGGGAGCGTACGTGTGAGGGTACGGATTAGTGTCAGCGTACGGGTTAGGATTAGGGGACGGGTGAGGGTCAGGCTTCGGCGAAGTGTTAGGGTTAGAGTTCGGGCTAGGGTTAGGGTTAGGGAACGGGGACGGTTTAGGGTCCAGGTGAGGGTACGACAACGCTTTAGGGGGAGCGTACGCGTCAGAGCGCGGGTTAGTGTCAGCGTACGGGTTAGGATTAGGGGACGGGTGAGGGTCAGGCTTCGGGGTAGTGTTAGGGTTAGGGTTCGGGCTAGGGTTAGGGTTAGGGGACGGGGACGATTTAGGGTCCAGGTGAGGGTACGACAACGCTTTAGGGGGAGCGTACGAGTGAGGGAGCGGGTTAGTGTCAGCGTACGGGTTAGGATTAGGGGACGGGTGAGGGTCAGGCTTCGGGGAACGGTTAGGGTTAGGGTTCGGGCTAGGGTTAGGGTTAGGGGACGGGGACGGTTTAGGGTCCAGGTGAGGGTACGACAACGCTTTAGGGGGAGCGTACGTGTAAGGGCGCGGGTTAGTGTCAGCGTACGGGTTAGGATTAGGGGACGTGTGAGGGTCAGGCTTCGGGGAAGGGTTAGGGTTAGGGTTCGGGCTAGGGTTAGGTTTAGGGGATGGGGACGGTTTAGGGTCCAGCTGAGGGTATGACAACACTTAAGGGGGAGCGTACGTGTGAGGGCGCGGGTTAGTGTCAGTGTACGGGTTAGGATTAGGGGACGGGTGAGGGTCAGGCTTCGGGGAAGTGTTAGGGTTAGGGTTCGGGCTAGAGTTAGGGTTAGGGGACGGGGACGGTTTAGGGTCCAGGTGAGGGTACGAAAACGCTTTAGGGGGAGCGTACGCGTGAGGGCGCAGGTTAGTGTCAGCGTACGGGTTAGGATTAGGGGACGTGTGAGGGTCAGGCTTCGGGGAAGGGTTAGGGTTAGGGTTCTGGCTAGGGTTAGTTTTAGGGGACGGGGACGGTTTAGGGTCCAGGTGAGGGTATGACAACACTTAAGGGGGAGCGTACGTGTGAGGGCGCGGGTTAGTGTCAGCGTACGGGTTAGGATTAGGGGACGGGTGAGGGTCAGGCTTCGGGGAAGTGTTAGGGTTAGGGTTCGGGCTAGGGTTAGGGTTAGGGGACGGGGATGGTTTAGGGTCCAGGTGAGGGTACGACAACGCTTTAGGGGGAGTGTACGTGTGAGGGCACGGGTTAGTGTCAGCGTACGGGTTAGGATTAGGGGACGGGTGAGGGTCAGGCTTCGGCGAAGTGTTAGGGTTAGGGTTCGGGCTAGGGTTAGGGTTAGGGGACGGGGACGGTTTAGGGTCCAGGTGAGGGTACCACAACGCTTTAGGGGGAGCGTACGCGTGAGAGCGCGGGTTAGTGTCAGCGTACGGGTTAGGATTAGGGGACGGTTGAGGGTCAGGCTTCGGGGAAGGGTTAGGGTTAGGGTTCGGGCTAGGGTTAGGGTTAGGGGACGGGGACGGTTTAGGGTCCAGGTGAGGGTACGACAACGCTTTAGGGGGAGCGTACGTGTGAGGGCACGGGTTAGTGTCAGCGTACGGGTTAGGATTAGGGGACGGGTGAGGGTCAGGCTTCGGGGAAGGGTTAGGGTTAGGGTTCGGGCTAGGGTTAGGGTTAGGGGAGTGGGGCGGTTTAGGGTCCAGGTGATGGTACGACAACGCTTTAGGGGGAGCGTACGTGTGAGGGCGCGGGTTAGTGTCAGCGTACGGGTTAGGATTAGGGGACGGGTGAGGGTCAGGCTTCGGGGAAGGGTTAGGGTTAGGGTTCGGGCTAGGGTTAGGGTTAGGGGACGGGTACGGTTTAGGGTCCATGTGAGGGTACGACAGTGCTTTAGGGGGAGAGTACGTGTGAGGGCGCGGGTTAGTGTCAGCGTACGGGTTAGGATTAGGGGACGGGTGAGGGTCAGGCTTCGGGGAACGGTTAGGGTTAGGGTTCGGGCTAGGGTTAGGGTTAGGGGACGGGGACGGTTTAGGGTCCAGGTGAGGGTACGACAACGCTTTAGGGGGTGCGTACGTGTAAGGGCGCGGGTTAGTGTCAGCGTACGGGTTAGGATTAGGGGACGTGTGAGGGTCAGGCTTCGGGGAAGCGTTAGGGTTAGGGTTCGGGCTAGGGTTAGGTTTAGGGGACGGGGACGGTTTAGGGTCCAGGTGAGGGTATGACAACACTTAAGGGGGAGCGTACGTGTGAGGGCGCGGGTTAGTGTCAGCGTACGGTTTAGGATTAGGGGACGGGTGAGGGTCAGGCTTCGGGGAAGTGTTAGGGTTAGGGTTCGGGCTAGGGTTAGGGTTAGGGGACGGGGACGGTTTAGGGTCCAGGTGAGGGTACGACAACGCTTTAGGGGGAGCGTACGCGTGAGGGCGCGGGTTAGTGTCAGCATACGGGTTAGGATTAGGGGACGGTTGAGGGTCAGGCTTCGGGGAAGGGTTAGGGATAGGGTTTGGGCTAGGGTTAGGGTTAGGGAACGGGGACAGTTTAGGGTCCAGTTGAGGGTACGACAACGCTTTAGGGGGAGCGTATGTGTGAGGGCGCAGGTTAGTGTCAGCGTACGGGTTAGGATTAGGGGACAGGTGAGGGTCTGGCTTCGGGGAAGGGTTAGGTTTAGGGTTTGGGCTAGGGTTAGGGTTAGGGAACGGGGACAGTTTAGGGTCCAGTTGAGGGTACGACAACGCTTTAGGGGGAGCGTATGTGTGAGGGCGCAGGTTAGTGTCAGCGTACGGGTTAGGATTAGGGGACAGGTGAGGGTCTGGCTTCTGGGAAGGGTTAGGGTTAGGGTTCGGGCTAGGGTTAGGGTTAGGGGACAGGGACGGTTTAGGGTCCAGGTGAGGGTACAACAACGCTTTAGGGGGAGCGTACGTGTGAGGGTGCGGGTTAGTGTCAGCGTACGGGTTAGGATTAGGGGACGGGTGAGGGTCAGGCTTCGGGGAAGGGTTAGGGTTAGGGTTCGGGCAAGGGTTAGGGTTAGGGGACTGGGGCGGCTTAGGGTCCAGGTGTGGGTACGACAACGCTTTAGGGGGAGCGTATGTGTGAGGGCGCGGGTTAGTGTGAGCGTACGGGTTAGGATTATGGGACGGGTGAGTGTCAGGCTTCGGGGAAGTGTTAGGGTTAGGGTTCGGGCTAGGGTTAGCGTTAGGGGACGGGGACGGTTTAGGGTCCAGGTGAGTGTACGACAACACTTAAGGGGGAGCGTACGTGTGAGGGCGTGGGTTAGTGTCAGCGTATGGGTTAGGATTAGGGGACGGGTGAGGGTCAGGCTTCGGGGAAGCATTAGGTTTAGGGTTCGGGCTAGGGTTAGGGTTAGGGGACGGGGACGGTTTAGGGTCCAGGTGAGGGTACGACAACGCTTTAGTGGGAGCGTACGTGTGAGGGCGCGGGCTAGTGTCAGCGTACGGGTTAGGATTAGGGGACGGTTGAGGGTCAGGCTTCGGGGAAGGGTTAGGGTTAGGGTTCGGGCTAGGGTTAGGGTTAGGGGACGGGGACGGTTTAGGGACCAGGTGAGGGTACGACAACGCTTTAGGGGGAGCGTACGTGTGAGGGCACGGGTTAGTGTCAGCGTACGGGTTAGGATTAGGGGACGGGTGAGGGTCAGGCTTCGGGGAAGGGTTAGGATTAGGGTTCGGGCTAGGGTTAGGGTTAGGGGACTGGGGCGGTTTAGGGTCCAGGTGATGGTACGACAACGCTTTAGGGGGAGCGTACGTGTGAGGGCGCGGGTTAGTGTCAGCGTACGGGTTAGGATTAGGGGACGGGTGAGGGTCAGGCTTTTGGTAAGGGTTAGGGTTAGGGTTCGGGCTAGGGTTAGGGTTAGGGGACGGGTACGGTTTAGGGTCCAGGTGAGGGTACGACAGTGCTTTAGGGGCAGCGTACGTGTAAGGGCACGGGTTAGTGTCAGCGTACGGGTTAGGATTAGGGGACGTGTGAGGGTCAGGCTTCGGGGAAGGGTTAGGGTTAGGGTTCGGGCTAGGGTTAGGTTTAGGGGACGGGGACGGTTTAGGGTCAAGGTGAGGGTATGACAACACTTAAGGGGGAGCGTACGTGTGAGGGCGCGGGTTAGTGTCAGCGTACGGGTTAGGATTAGGGGACGGGTGAGTGTCAGGCTTCGGGGAAGTGTTAGGGTTAGGGTTCGGGCTAGGGTTAGGGTTAGGGGACGGGGACGGTTTAGGGTCCAGGAGAGGGTACGACAACGCTTTAGGGGGAGCGTACGCGTGAGGGCGCGGGTTAGTGTCAGCGTACGGGTTAGGATTAGGGGACGGTTGAGGGTCAGGCTTCGGGGAAGGGTTAGGGTTAGGGTTCGGGCTAGGGTTAGGATTAGGGGACGGGGACGGTTTAGGGTCCAGGTGAGGGTACGACAGTGCTTTAGGGGGAGCGTACGTGTGAGGGCGCGGGTTAGTGTCAGCGTACGGTTTAGGATTAGGGGACGGGTGAGGGTCAGGCTTCGGGGAACGGTTAGGGTTAGGGTTCGGGCTAGGGTTAGGGTTAGGGGACGGGGACGGTTTAGGGTCTTGGTGAGGGTACGACAACGCTTTAGGGTGAGCGTACGTGTAAGGGCGCGGGTTAGTGTCAGCGTACGGGTTAGGATTAGGGGACGTGTGAGGGTCAGGCTTCGGGGAAGGGTTAGGGTTAGGGTTCGGGCTAGGGTTAGGTTTAGGGGACGGGGACGGTTTAGGGTCCAGGTGAGGGTATGACAACACTTAAGGGGGAGCGTACGTGTGAGGGCGCATGTTAGTGTCAGCGTTCGGGTTAGGATTAGGGGACGGGTGATGGTCAGGCTTCGGGGAAGTGTTAGGGTTAGGGTTCGGGCTAGGGTTAGGGTTAGGGGACGGGGACGGTTTAGGGTCCAGGTGAGGGTACGACAACGCTTTAGGGGGAGCGTACGTGTGAGGGCACAGATTAGTGTCAGCGTACGGGTTAGGATTATGGGACGGGTGAGGGTCAGGCTTCGGCGAAGAGTTAGGGTTAGGGTTCGGGCTAGGGTTAGGGTTAGGGGACGGGGACGGTTTAGGGTCCAGGTGAGTGTACGACAACGCTTTAGGGGGAGCGTACGCGTGAGAGCGCGGGTTAGTGTCAGCGTACGGGTTAGGATTAGGGGACGGGTGAGGGTCAGGCTTCGGGGAAGTGTTAGGGTTAGGGTCCGGGCTAGGGTTAGGGTTAGGGGACGGGGACGATTTAGGGTCCAGGTGAGGGTACGACAACGCTTTAGGGGGAGCGTACGTGTGAGGGAGCATGTTAGTGTCAGCGTACGGGTTAGGATTAGGGGACGTGTGAGGGTCAGGCTTCGGGGAAGGGTTAGGGTTAGGGTTCGGGCTAGGGTTAGGTTTAGGGGACGGGGACGGTTTAGGGTCAAGGTGAGGGTATGACAACACTTAAGGGGGAGCGTACGTGTGAGGGCGCGGGTTAGTGTCAGCGTACGGGTTAGGATTAGGGGACGGGTGAGTGTCAGGCTTCGGGGAAGTGTTAGGGTTAGGGTTCGGGCTAGGGTTAGGTTTAGGGGACGGGGACGGTTTAGGGTCCAGGTGAGGGTACGACAACGCTTTAGGGGGAGCGTACGCGTGAGGGCGCAGGTTAGTGTCAGCGTACGGGTTAGGATTAGGGGACGGTTGATGGTCAGGCTTCGGGGAAGGGTTAGGGTTAGGGTTCGGGCTAGGGTTAGGGTTAGGGGACGGGGACGGTTTAGGGTCCAGGTGAGGGTACGACAGTGCTTTAGGGGGAGCGTACGTGTGAGGGCGCGGGTTAGTGTCAGCGTACGGTTTAGGATTAGGGGACGTGTGAGGGTCAGGCTTCGGGGAACGGTTAGGGTTAGGGTTCGGGCTAGGGTTAGGGTTAGGGGACGGGGACGGTTTAGGGTCCAGGTGAGGGTACGACAACGCTTTAGGGGGAGCGTACGTGTAAGGGCGCGGGTTAGTGTCAGCGTACGGGTTAGGATTAGGGGACGTGTGAGGGTCAGGCTTCGGGGAAGGGTTAGGGTTAGGGTTCGGGCTAGGGTTAGGTTTAGGGGACGGGGACGGTTTAGGGTCCAGGTGAGGGTATGACAACACTTAAGGGGGAGCGTACGTGTGAGGGCGCGGGTTAGTGTCAGCGTTCGGGTTAGGATTAGGGGACGGGTGAGGGTCAGGCTTCGGGGAAGTGTTAGGGTTAGGGTTCGGGCTAGGGTTAGGGTTAGGGGACGGGGACGGTTTAGGGTCCAGGTGAGGGTACGACAACGCTTTAGGGGGAGCGTACGTGTGAGGGTACGGATTAGTGTCAGCGTACGGGTTAGGATTAGGGGACGGGTGAGGGTCAGGCTTCGGCGAAGTGTTAGGGTTAGAGTTCGGGCTAGGGTTAGGGTTAGGGAACGGGGACGGTTTAGGGTCCAGGTGAGGGTACGACAACGCTTTAGGGGGAGCGTACGCGTCAGAGCGCGGGTTAGTGTCAGCGTACGGGTTAGGATTAGGGGACGGGTGAGGGTCAGGCTTCGGGGTAGTGTTAGGGTTAGGGTTCGGGCTAGGGTTAGGGTTAGGGGACGGGGACGATTTAGGGTCCAGGTGAGGGTACGACAACGCTTTAGGGGGAGCGTACGAGTGAGGGAGCGGGTTAGTGTCAGCGTACGGGTTAGGATTAGGGGACGGGTGAGGGTCAGGCTTCGGGGAACGGTTAGGGTTAGGGTTCGGGCTAGGGTTAGGGTTAGGGGACGGGGACGGTTTAGGGTCCAGGTGAGGGTACGACAACGCTTTAGGGGGAGCGTACGTGTAAGGGCGCGGGTTAGTGTCAGCGTACGGGTTAGGATTAGGGGACGTGTGAGGGTCAGGCTTCGGGGAAGGGTTAGGGTTAGGGTTCGGGCTAGGGTTAGGTTTAGGGGACGGGGACGGTTTAGGGTCCAGCTGAGGGTATGACAACACTTAAGGGGGAGCGTACGTGTGAGGGCGCGGGTTAGTGTCAGTGTACGGGTTAGGATTAGGGGACGGGTGAGGGTCAGGCTTCGGGGAAGTGTTAGGGTTAGGGTTCGGGCTAGAGTTAGGGTTAGGGGACGGGGACGGTTTAGGGTCCAGGTGAGGGTACGAAAACGCTTTAGGGGGAGCGTACGCGTGAGGGCGCATGTTAGTGTCAGCGTACGGGTTAGGATTAGGGGACGTGTGAGGGTCAGGCTTCGGGGAAGGGTTAGGGTTAGGGTTCTGGCTAGGGTTAGTTTTAGGGGACGGGGACGGTTTAGGGTCCAGGTGAGGGTATGACAACACTTAAGGGGGAGCGTACGTGTGAGGGCGCGGGTTAGTGTCAGCGTACGGGTTAGGATTAGGGGACGGGTGAGGGTCAGGCTTCGGGGAAGTGTTAGGGTTAGGGTTCGGGCTAGGGTTAGGGTTAGGGGACGGGGATGGTTTAGGGTCCAGGTGAGGGTACGACAACGCTTTAGGGGGAGTGTACGTGTGAGGGCACGGGTTAGTGTCAGCGTACGGGTTAGGATTAGGGGACGGGTGAGGGTCAGGCTTCGGCGAAGTGTTAGGGTTAGGGTTCGGGCTAGGGTTAGGGTTAGGGGACGGGGACGGTTTAGGGTCCAGGTGAGGGTACCACAACGCTTTAGGGGGAGCGTACGCGTGAGAGCGCGGGTTAGTGTCAGCGTACGGGTTAGGATTAGGGGACGGTTGAGGGTCAGGCTTCGGGGAAGGGTTAGGGTTAGGGTTCGGGCTAGGGTTAGGGTTAGGGGACGGGGACGGTTTAGGGTCCAGGTGAGGGTACGACAACGCTTTAGGGGGAGCGTACGTGTGAGGGCACGGGTTAGTGTCAGCGTACGGGTTAGGATTAGGGGACGGGTGAGGGTCAGGCTTCGGGGAAGGGTTAGGGTTAGGGTTCGGGCTAGGGTTAGGGTTAGGGGAGTGGGGCGGTTTAGGGTCCAGGTGATGGTACGACAACGCTTTAGGGGGAGCGTACGTGTGAGGGCGCGGGTTAGTGTCAGCGTACGGGTTAGGATTAGGGGACGGGTGAGGGTCAGGCTTCGGGGAAGGGTTAGGGTTAGGGTTCGGGCTAGGGTTAGGGTTAGGGGACGGGTACGGTTTAGGGTCCATGTGAGGGTACGACAGTGCTTTAGGGGGAGAGTACGTGTGAGGGCGCGGGTTAGTGTCAGCGTACGGGTTAGGATTAGGGGACGGGTGAGGGTCAGGCTTCGGGGAACGGTTAGGGTTAGGGTTTGGGCTAGGGTTAGGGTTAGGGGACGGGGACGGTTTAGGGTCCAGGTGAGGGTACGACAACGCTTTAGGGGGTGCGTACGTGTAAGGGCGCGGGTTAGTGTCAGCGTACGGGTTAGGATTAGGGGACGTGTGAGGGTCAGGCTTCGGGGAAGCGTTAGGGTTAGGGTTCGGGCTAGGGTTAGGTTTAGGGGACGGGGACGGTTTAGGGTCCAGGTGAGGGTATGACAACACTTAAGGGGGAGCGTACGTGTGAGGGCGCGGGTTAGTGTCAGCGTACGGTTTAGGATTAGGGGACGGGTGAGGGTCAGGCTTCGGGGAAGTGTTAGGGTTAGGGTTCGGGCTAGGGTTAGGGTTAGGGGACGGGGACGGTTTAGGGTCCAGGTGAGGGTACGACAACGCTTTAGGGGGAGCGTACGCGTGAGGGCGCGGGTTAGTGTCAGCATACGGGTTAGGATTAGGGGACGGTTGAGGGTCAGGCTTCGGGGAAGGGTTAGGGTTAGGGTTCGGGCTAGGGTTAGGGTTAGGGGACGGGTACGGTTTAGGGTCCAGGTGAGGGTACGACAGTGCTTTAGGGGGAGCGTACGTGTGAGGGCGCGGGTTAGTGTCAGCGTACGGTTTAGGATTAGGGGACGGGTGAGGGTCAGGCTTCGGGGAACGGTTAGGGTTAGGGTTCGGGCTAGGGTTAGGGTTAGGGGATGGGGACGGTTTAGGGTCCAGGTGAGGGTACGACAACGCTTTAGGGGGAGCGTACGTGTAAGGGCGCGGGTTAGTGTCAGCGTACGGGTTAGGATTAGGGGACGTGTGAGGGTCAGGCTTCGGGGAAGTGTTAGGGTTAGGGTTCGGGCTAGGGTTAGGTTTAGGGGACGGGGACGGTTTAGGGTCCAGGTGAGGGTATGACAACACTTAAGGGGGAGCGTACGTGTGAGGGCGCGGGTTAGTGTCAGCGTACGGGTTAGGATTAGGGGACGGGTGAGGGTCAGGCTTCGGGGAAGTTTTAGGGTTAGGATTCGGGCTAGGGTTAGGGTTAGGGGACGGGGACGGTTTAGGGTCCAGGTGAGGGTACGACAACGCTTTAGGGGGAGCGTACGTGTGAGGGCACGGGTTAGTGTCAGCGTACGGGTTAGGATTAGGGGACGGGTGAGGGTCAGGCTTCGGCGAAGTGTTAGGGTTAAGGTTCGGGCTAGGGTTAGGGTTAGGGGACGGGGACGGTTTAGGGTCCAGGTGAGGGTACGACAACGCTTTAGGGGGAGCGTACGCGTGAGAGCGCGGGTTAGTGTCAGCGTACGGGTTAGGATTAGGGGACGGGTGAGGGTCAGGCTTCGGGGAAGGGTTAGGGTTAGGGTTCGGGCTAGGGTTAGGGTTAGGGTTAGGGGACGGGGACGGTTTAGGGTCCAGGTGAGGGTACGACAACGCTTTAGGGGGAGCGTACGCGTGAGAGCGCGGGTTAGTGTCAGCGTACGGGTTAGGATTAGGGGACGGGTGAGGGTCAGGCTTCGGGGAAGGGTTAGGGTTAGGGTTCGGGCTAGGGTTAGGGTTAGGGGACGGGGACGGTTTAGGGTCCACGTGTGGGTACGACAACGCTTTAGGGGGAGCATACGTGTAAGGGCGCGGGTTAGTGTCAGCGTACGGGTTAGGATTAGGGGACGTGTGAGGGTCAGGCTTCGGGGAAGGGTTAGGGTTAGGGTTCGGGCTAGGGTTAGGTTTAGGGGACGGGGACGGTTTAGGGTCCAGGTGAGGGTATGACAACACTTAAGGGGGAGCGTACGTGTGAGGGCGCGGGTTAGTGTCAGCGTACGGGTTAGGATTAGGGGACGGGTGAGGGTCAGGCTTCGGGGAAGTGTTAGGGTTAGGGTTCGGGCTAGGGTTAGGGTTAGGGGACGGGGACGGTTTAGGGTCCAAGTGAGGGTACGACAACGCTTTAGGGGGAGTGTACGTGTGAGGGCACGGGTTAGTGTCAGCGTACGGGTTAGGATTAGGGGACGGGTGAGGGTCAGGCTTCGGCGAAGTGTTAGGGTTAGGGTTCGGGCTAGGGTTAGGGTTAGGGGACGGGGACGGTTTAGGGTCCAGGTGAGGGTACCACAACGCTTTAGGGGGAGCGTACGCGTGAGAGCGCGGGTTAGTGTCAGCGTACGGGTTAGGATTAGGGGACGGTTGAGGGTCAGGCTTCGGGGAAGGGTTAGGGTTAGGGTTCGGGCTAGGGTTAGGGTTAGGGGACGGGTACGGTTTAGGGTCCAGGTGAGGGTACGACAACGCTTTAGGGGGAGCGTACGTGTGAGGGCACGGGTTAGTATCAGCGTACGGGTTAGGATTAGGGGACGGGTGAGGGTCAGGCTTCGGGGAAGGGTTAGGGTTAGGGTTCGGGCTAGGGTTAGGGTTAGGGGACTGGGGCGGTTTAGGGTCCAGGTGATGGTACGACAACGCTTTAGGGGGAGCGTACGTGTGAGGGCGCAGGTTAGTGTCAGCGTACGGGTTAGGATTAGGGGACGGGTGAGGGTCAGGCTTCGGGGAAGGGTTAGGGTTAGGGTTCGGGCTAGGGTTAGGGTTAGGGGCCGGGTACGGTTTAGGGTCCATGTGAGGGTACGACAGTGCTTTAGGGGGAGAGTACGTGTGAGGGCGCGGGTTAGTGTCAGCGTACGGGTTAGGATTAGGGGACGGGTGAGGGTCAGGCTTCGGGGAACGGTTAGGGTTAGGGTTCGGGCTAGGGTTAGGGTTAGGGGACGGGGACGGTTTAGGGTCCAGGTGAGGGTACGACAACGCTTTAGGGGGTGCGTACGTGTAAGGGCGCGGGTTAGTGTCAGCGTACGGGTTAGGATTAGGGGACGTGTGAGGGTCAGGCTTCGGGGAAGCCTTAGGGTTAGGGTTCGGGCTAGGGTTAGGTTTAGGGGACGGGGACGGTTTAGGGTCCAGGTGAGGGTATGACAACACTTAAGGGGGAGCGTACGTGTGAGGGCGCGGGTTAGTGTCAGCGTACGGGTTAGGATTAGGGGACGGGTGAGGGTCAGGCTTCGGGGAAGTGTTAGGGTTAGGGTTCGGGCTAGGGTTAGGGTTAGGGGACGGGGACGGTTTAGGGTCCGGGTGAGGGTACGACAACGCTTTAGGGGGAGCGTACGCGTGAGGGCGCGGGTTAGTGTCAGCGTACGGGTTAGGATTAGGGGACGTTTGAGGGTCAGGCTTCGGGGAAGGGTTAGGGTTAGGGTTCGGGCTAGGGTTAGGGTTAGGGGATGGGTACGGTTTAGGGTCCAGGTGAGGGTACGACAGTGCTTTAGGGGGAGCGTACGTGTGAGGGCGCGGGTTAGTGTCAGCGTACGGTTTAGGATTAGGGGACGGGTGAGGGTCAGGCTTCGGGGAACGGTTAGGGTTAGGGTTCGGGCTAGGGTTAGGGTTAGGGGATGGGGACGGTTTAGGGTCCAGGTGAGGGTACGACAACGCTTTAGGGGGAGCGTACGTGTAAGGGCGCGGGTTAGTGTCAGCGTACGGGTTAGGATTAGGGGACGTGTGAGGGTCAGGCTTCGGGGAAGGGTTAGGCTTAGGGTTCGGGCTAGGGTTAGGTTTAGGGGACGGGGACGGTTTAGGGTCCAGGTGAGGGTATGACAACGCTTTAGGGGGAGCGTACGTGTGAGGGCGCGGGTTAGTGTCAGCGTACGGGTTAGGAGTAGGAGACGGGTGAGGGTCAGGCTTCGGGGAAGTTTTAGGGTTAGGATTCGGGCGAGGGTTAGGGTTAGGGGACGGGGACGGTTTAGGGTCCAGGTGAGGGTACGACAACGCTTTAGGGGGAGCGTACGTGTGAGGGCACGGGTTAGTGTCAGCGTACGGGTTAGGATTAGGGGACGGGTGAGGGTCAGGCTTCGGCGAAGTGTTAGGGTTAGGGTTCGGGCTAGGGTTAGGGTTAGGGGACGGGGACGGTTTAGGGTCCAGTTGAGGGTACGACAACGCTTTAGGGGGAGCGTACGCGTGAGAGTGCGGGTTAGTGTCAGCATACGGGTTAGGATTAGGGGACGGGTGAGGGTCAGGCTTCGGGGAAGGGTTAGGGTTAGGGTTCGGGCTAGGGTTAGGGTTAGGGTTAGGGGACGGGGACGGTTTAGGGTCCAGGTGAGGGTACGACAACGCTTTAGGGGGAGCGTACGTGTGAGGGAGCGGGTTAGTGTCAGCATACGGGTTAGGATTAGGGGACGGGTGAGGGTCAGGCTTCGGCGAAGTGTTAGGGTTAGGGTTCGGGCTAGGGTTAGGGTTAGGGGACGGGGACGGTTTAGGGTCCAGGTGAGGGTACGACAACGCTTTAGGGGGAGCGTACGCGTGAGAGCGCGGGTTAGTGTCAGCGTACGGTTTAGGATTAGGGGACGGGTGAGGGTCAGGCTTCGGGGAAGGGTTAGGGTTAGGGTTCGGGCTAGGGTTAGGGTTAGGGTTAGGGGACGGAGACGGTTTAGGGTCCAGGTGAGGGTACGACAACGCTTTAGGGGGAGCGTACGTGTGAGGGAGCGGGTTAGTGTCAGCGTACGGGTTAGGATTAGGGGACGGGTGAGGGTCAGGCTTCGGGGAAGTGTTAGGGTTAGGGTTCGGGCTAGGGTTAGGGTTAGGGGATGGGGACGGTTTAGGGTCCAGGTGAGGGTACGACAACGCTTTAGGGGGAGCGTACGCGTGAGAGCGCGGGTTAGTGTCAGCGTACGGTTTAGGATTAGGGGACGGGTGAGGGTCAGGCTTCGGGGAAGGGTTAGGGTTAGGGTTCGGGCTAGGGTTAGGGTTAGGGTTAGGGGACGGAGACGGTTTAGGGTCCAGGTGAGGGTACGACAACGCTTTAGGGGGAGCGTACGTGTGAGGGAGCGGGTTAGTGTCAGCGTACGGGTTAGGATTAGGGGACGGGTGAGGGTCAGGCTTCGGCGAAGTGTTAGGGTTAGAGTTCGGGCTAGGGTTAGGGTTAGGGAACGGGGACGGTTTAGGGTCCAGGTGAGGGTACGACAACGCTTTAGGGGGAGCGTACGCGTCAGAGCGCGGGTTAGTGTCAGCGTACGGGTTAGGATTAGGGGACGGGTGAGGGTCAGGCTTCGGGGTAGTGTTAGGGTTAGGGTTCGGGCTAGGGTTAGGGTTAGGGGACGGGGACGATTTAGGGTCCAGGTGAGGGTACGACAACGCTTTAGGGGGAGCGTACGAGTGAGGGAGCGGGTTAGTGTCAGCGTACGGGTTAGGATTAGGGGACGGGTGAGGGTCAGGCTTCGGGGAACGGTTAGGGTTAGGGTTCGGGCTAGGGTTAGGGTTAGGGGACGGGGACGGTTTAGGGTCCAGGTGAGGGTACAACAACGCTTTAGGGGGAGCGTACGTGTAAGGGCGCGGGTTAGTGTCAGCGTACGGGTTAGGATTAGGGGACGTGTGAGGGTCAGGCTTCGGGGAAGGGTTAGGGTTAGGGTTCGGGCTAGGGTTAGGTTTAGGGGACGGGGACGGTTTAGGGTCCAGCTGAGGGTATGACAACACTTAAGGGGGAGCGTACGTGTGAGGGCGCGGGTTAGTGTCAGTGTACGGGTTAGGATTAGGGGACGGGTGAGGGTCAGGCTTCGGGGAAGTGTTAGGGTTAGGGTTCGGGCTAGAGTTAGGGTTAGGGGACGGGGACGGTTTAGGGTCCAGGTGAGGGTACGAAAACGCTTTAGGGGGAGCGTACGCGTGAGGGCGCATGTTAGTGTCAGCGTACGGGTTAGGATTAGGGGACGTGTGAGGGTCAGGCTTCGGGGAAGGGTTAGGGTTAGGGTTCTGGCTAGGGTTAGTTTTAGGGGACGGGGACGGTTTAGGGTCCAGGTGAGGGTATGACAACACTTAAGGGGGAGCGTACGTGTGAGGGCACGGGTTAGTGTCAGCGTACGGGTTAGGATTAGGGGACGGGTGAGGGTCAGGCTTCGGGGAAGGGTTAGGGTTAGGGTTCGGGCTAGGGTTAGGGTTAGGGGACGGGGACGGTTTAGGGTCCAGGTGAGGGTACGACAACGCTTTAGGGGGAGCGTACGTGTGAGGGCACGGGTTAGTGTCAGCGTACGGGTTAGGATTAGGGGACGGGTGAGGGTCAGGCTTCGGGGAAGGGTTAGGGTTAGGGTTCGGGCTAGGGTTAGGGTTAGGGGAGTGGGGCGGTTTAGGGTCCAGGTGATGGTACGACAACGCTTTAGGGGGAGCGTACGTGTGAGGGCGCGGGTTAGTGTCAGCGTACGGGTTAGGATTAGGGGACGGGTGAGGGTCAGGCTTCGGGGAAGGGTTAGGGTTAGGGTTCGGGCTAGGGTTAGGGTTAGGGGACGGGTACGGTTTAGGGTCCATGTGAGGGTACGACAGTGCTTTAGGGGGAGAGTACGTGTGAGGGCGCGGGTTAGTGTCAGCGTACGGGTTAGGATTAGGGGACGGGTGAGGGTCAGGCTTCGGGGAACGGTTAGGGTTAGGGTTTGGGCTAGGGTTAGGGTTAGGGGACGGGGACGGTTTAGGGTCCAGGTGAGGGTACGACAACGCTTTAGGGGGTGCGTACGTGTAAGGGCGCGGGTTAGTGTCAGCGTACGGGTTAGGATTAGGGGACGTGTGAGGGTCAGGCTTCGGGGAAGCGTTAGGGTTAGGGTTCGGGCTAGGGTTAGGTTTAGGGGACGGGGACGGTTTAGGGTCCAGGTGAGGGTATGACAACACTTAAGGGGGAGCGTACGTGTGAGGGCGCGGGTTAGTGTCAGCGTACGGTTTAGGATTAGGGGACGGGTGAGGGTCAGGCTTCGGGGAAGTGTTAGGGTTAGGGTTCGGGCTAGGGTTAGGGTTAGGGGACGGGGACGGTTTAGGGTCCAGGTGAGGGTACGACAACGCTTTAGGGGGAGCGTACGCGTGAGGGCGCGGGTTAGTGTCAGCATACGGGTTAGGATTAGGGGACGGTTGAGGGTCAGGCTTCGGGGAAGGGTTAGGGTTAGGGTTCGGGCTAGGGTTAGGGTTAGGGGACGGGTACGGTTTAGGGTCCAGGTGAGGGTACGACAGTGCTTTAGGGGGAGCGTACGTGTGAGGGCGCGGGTTAGTGTCAGCGTACGGTTTAGGATTAGGGGACGGGTGAGGGTCAGGCTTCGGGGAACGGTTAGGGTTAGGGTTCGGGCTAGGGTTAGGGTTAGGGGATGGGGACGGTTTAGGGTCCAGGTGAGGGTACGACAACGCTTTAGGGGGAGCGTACGTGTAAGGGCGCGGGTTAGTGTCAGCGTACGGGTTAGGATTAGGGGACGTGTGAGGGTCAGGCTTCGGGGAAGTGTTAGGGTTAGGGTTCGGGCTAGGGTTAGGTTTAGGGGACGGGGACGGTTTAGGGTCCAGGTGAGGGTATGAAAACACTTAAGGGGGAGCGTACGTGTGAGGGCGCGGGTTAGTGTCAGCGTACGGGTTAGGATTAGGGGACGGGTGAGGGTCAGGCTTCGGGGAAGTTTTAGGGTTAGGATTCGGGCTAGGGTTAGGGTTAGGGGACGGGGACGGTTTAGGGTCCAGGTGAGGGTACGACAACGCTTTAGGGGGAGCGTACGTGTGAGGGCACGGGTTAGTGTCAGCGTACGGGTTAGGATTAGGGGACGGGTGAGGGTCAGGCTTCGGCGAAGTGTTAGGGTTAAGGTTCGGGCTAGGGTTAGGGTTAGGGGACGGGGACGGTTTAGGGTCCAGGTGAGGGTACGACAACGCTTTAGGGGGAGCGTACGCGTGAGAGCGCGGGTTAGTGTCAGCGTACGGGTTAGGATTAGGGGACGGGTGAGGGTCAGGCTTCGGGGAAGGGTTAGGGTTAGGGTTCGGGCTAGGGTTAGGGTTAGGGTTAGGGGACGGGGACGGTTTAGGGTCCAGGTGAGGGTACGACAACGCTTTAGGGGGAGCGTACGCGTGAGAGCGCGGGTTAGTGTCAGCGTACGGGTTAGGATTAGGGGACGGGTGAGGGTCAGGCTTCGGGGAAGGGTTAGGGTTAGGGTTCGGGCTAGGGTTAGGGTTAGGGGACGGGGACGGTTTAGGGTCCAGGTGTGGGTACGACAACGCTTTAGGGGGAGCATACGTGTAAGGGCGCGGGTTAGTGTCAGCGTACGGGTTAGGATTAGGGGACGTGTGAGGGTCAGGCTTCGGGGAAGGGTTAGGGTTAGGGTTCGGGCTAGGGTTAGGTTTAGGGGACGGGGACGGTTTAGGGTCCAGGTGAGGGTATGACAACACTTAAGGGGGAGCGTACGTGTGAGGGCGCGGGTTAGTGTCAGCGTACGGGTTAGGATTAGGGGACGGGTGAGGGTCAGGCTTCGGGGAAGTGTTAGGGTTAGGGTTCGGGCTAGGGTTAGGGTTAGGGGACGGGGACGGTTTAGGGTCCAAGTGAGGGTACGACAACGCTTTAGGGGGAGTGTACGTGTGAGGGCACGGGTTAGTGTCAGCGTACGGGTTAGGATTAGGGGACGGGTGAGGGTCAGGCTTCGGCGAAGTGTTAGGGTTAGGGTTCGGGCTAGGGTTAGGGTTAGGGGACGGGGACGGTTTAGGGTCCAGGTGAGGGTACCACAACGCTTTAGGGGGAGCGTACGCGTGAGAGCGCGGGTTAGTGTCAGCGTACGGGTTAGGATTAGGGGACGGTTGAGGGTCAGGCTTCGGGGAAGGGTTAGGGTTAGGGTTCGGGCTAGGGTTAGGGTTAGGGGACGGGTACGGTTTAGGGTCCAGGTGAGGGTACGACAACGCTTTAGGGGGAGCGTACGTGTGAGGGCACGGGTTAGTATCAGCGTACGGGTTAGGATTAGGGGACGGGTGAGGGTCAGGCTTCGGGGAAGGGTTAGGGTTAGGGTTCGGGCTAGGGTTAGGGTTAGGGGACTGGGGCGGTTTAGGGTCCAGGTGATGGTACGACAACGCTTTAGGGGGAGCGTACGTGTGAGGGCGCGGGTTAGTGTCAGCGTACGGGTTAGGATTAGGGGACGGGTGAGGGTCAGGCTTCGGGGAAGGGTTAGGGTTAGGGTTCGGGCTAGGGTTAGGGTTAGGGGCCGGGTACGGTTTAGGGTCCATGTGAGGGTACGACAGTGCTTTAGGGGGAGAGTACGTGTGAGGGCGCGGGTTAGTGTCAGCGTACGGGTTAGGATTAGGGGACGGGTGAGGGTCAGGCTTCGGGGAACGGTTAGGGTTAGGGTTCGGGCTAGGGTTAGGGTTAGGGGACGGGGACGGTTTAGGGTCCAGGTGAGGGTACGACAACGCTTTAGGGGGTGCGTACGTGTAAGGGCGCGGGTTAGTGTCAGCGTACGGGTTAGGATTAGGGGACGTGTGAGGGTCAGGCTTCGGGGAAGCGTTAGGGTTAGGGTTCGGGCTAGGGTTAGGTTTAGGGGACGGGGACGGTTTAGGGTCCAGGTGAGGGTATGACAACACTTAAGGGGGAGCGTACGTGTGAGGGCGCGGGTTAGTGTCAGCGTACGGGTTAGGATTAGGGGACGGGTGAGGGTCAGGCTTCGGGGAAGTGTTAGGGTTAGGGTTCGGGCTAGGGTTAGGGTTAGGGGACGGGGACGGTTTAGGGTCCGGGTGAGGGTACGACAACGCTTTAGGGGGAGCGTACGCGTGAGGGCGCGGGTTAGTGTCAGCGTACGGGTTAGGATTAGGGGACGTTTGAGGGTCAGGCTTCGGGGAAGGGTTAGGGTTAGGGTTCGGGCTAGGGTTAGGGTTAGGGGATGGGTACGGTTTAGGGTCCAGGTGAGGGTACGACAGTGCTTTAGGGGGAGCGTACGTGTGAGGGCGCGGGTTAGTGTCAGCGTACGGTTTAGGATTAGGGGACGGGTGAGGGTCAGGCTTCGGGGAACGGTTAGGGTTAGGGTTCGGGCTAGGGTTAGGGTTAGGGGATGGGGACGGTTTAGGGTCCAGGTGAGGGTACGACAACGCTTTAGGGGGAGCGTACGTGTAAGGGCGCGGGTTAGTGTCAGCGTACGGGTTAGGATTAGGGGACGTGTGAGGGTCAGGCTTCGGGGAAGGGTTAGGCTTAGGGTTCGGGCTAGGGTTAGGTTTAGGGGACGGGGACGGTTTAGGGTCCAGGTGAGGGTATGACAACGCTTTAGGGGGAGCGTACGTGTGAGGGCGCGGGTTAGTGTCAGCGTACGGGTTAGGAGTAGGAGACGGGTGAGGGTCAGGCTTCGGGGAAGTTTTAGGGTTAGGATTCGGGCGAGGGTTAGGGTTAGGGGACGGGGACGGTTTAGGGTCCAGGTGAGGGTACGACAACGCTTTAGGGGGAGCGTACGTGTGAGGGCACGGGTTAGTGTCAGCGTACGGGTTAGGATTAGGGGACGGGTGAGGGTCAGGCTTCGGCGAAGTGTTAGGGTTAGGGTTCGGGCTAGGGTTAGGGTTAGGGGACGGGGACGGTTTAGGGTCCAGTTGAGGGTACGACAACGCTTTAGGGGGAGCGTACGCGTGAGAGTGCGGGTTAGTGTCAGCGTACGGGTTAGGATTAGGGGACGGGTGAGGGTCAGGCTTCGGGGAAGGGTTAGGGTTAGGGTTCGGGCTAGGGTTAGGGTTAGGGTTAGGGGACGGGGACGGTTTAGGGTCCAGGTGAGGGTACGACAACGCTTTAGGGGGAGCGTACGTGTGAGGGAGCGGGTTAGTGTCAGCATACGGGTTAGGATTAGGGGACGGGTGAGGGTCAGGCTTCGGCGAAGTGTTAGGGTTAGGGTTCGGGCTAGGGTTAGGGTTAGGGGACGGGGACGGTTTAGGGTCCAGGTGAGGGTACGACAACGCTTTAGGGGGAGCGTACGCGTGAGAGCGCGGGTTAGTGTCAGCGTACGGTTTAGGATTAGGGGACGGGTGAGGGTCAGGCTTCGGGGAAGGGTTAGGGTTAGGGTTCGGGCTAGGGTTAGGGTTAGGGTTAGGGGACGGAGACGGTTTAGGGTCCAGGTGAGGGTACGACAACGCTTTAGGGGGAGCGTACGTGTGAGGGAGCGGGTTAGTGTCAGCGTACGGGTTAGGATTAGGGGACGGGTGAGGGTCAGGCTTCGGGGAAGTGTTAGGGTTAGGGTTCGGGCTAGGGTTAGGGTTAGGGGATGGGGACGGTTTAGGGTCCAGGTGAGGGTACAACAACACTTAAGGGGGAGCGTACGTGTGAGGGCACGGGTTGGTGTCAGCGTACGGGTTAGGATTAGGGGACGGGTGACGGTCAGGCTTCGGGGAAGGGTTAGGCTTAGGGTTCGGGCTAGGGTTAGGGTTAAGGCACGGGGACGGTTTAGGGTCCAGGTGAGGGTATGACAACGCTTTAGGGGGAGCGTACGCGTGAGGGCGCGCGTTAGTGTCAGCGTACGGGTTAGGATTAGGGGACGGGTGAGGGTCAGGCTTCGGGGAAGTTTTAGGGTTAGGGTTCGTGCTAGGGTTAGGGTTAGGGGACGGGGACGGTTTAGGGTCCAGGTGAGGGTACGACAACGCTTTAGGGGGAGCGTACGCGTGAGAGCGCGGGTTAGTGTCAGCGTACGGGTTAGGATTAGGGGACGGGTGAGGGTCAGGCTTCGGGGAAGGGTTAGGGTTAGGGTTCGGGCTAGGGTTAGGGTTAGGGGACGGGGATGGTTTAGGGTCCAGGTGAGGGTACCACAACGCTTTAGGGGGAGCGTACCCGTGAGAGCGCGGGTTAGTGTCAGCGTACGGGTTAGGATTAGGGGACGGTTGAGGGTCAGGCTTCGGGGAAGGGTTAGGGTTAGGGTTCGGGCTAGGGTTAGGGTTAGGGGACGGGGACGGTTTAGGGTCCAGGTGAGGGTACGACAACGCTTTAGGGGGAGCGTACGTGTGAGGGCACGGGTTAGTGTCAGCGTACGGGTTAGGATTAGGGGACGGGTGAGTGTCAGGCTTCGGGGAAGGTTTAGGGTTAGGGTTCGGGCTAGGGTTAGGGTTAGGGGACTGGGGCGGTTTAGGGTCCAGGTGATGGTACGACAACGCTTTAGGGGGAGCGTACGTGTGAGGGCGCGGGTTAGTGTCAGCGTACGGGTTAGGATTAGGGGACGGGTGAGGGTCAGGCTTCGGGGAAGGGTTAGGGTTAGGGTTCGGGCTAGGGTTAGGGTTAGGGGCCGGGTACGGTTTAGGGTCCATGTGAGGGTACGACAGTGCTTTAGGGGGAGAGTACGTGTGAGGGCGCGGGTTAGTGTCAGCGTACGGGTTAGGATTAGGGGACGGGTGAGGGTCAGGCTTCGGGGAACGGTTAGGGTTAGGGTTCGGGCTAGGGTTAGGGTTAGGGGACGGGGACGGTTTAGGGTCCAGGTGAGGGTACGACAACGCTTTAGGGGGTGCGTACGTGTAAGGGCGCGGGTTAGTGTCAGCGTACGGGTTAGGATTAGGGGACGTGTGAGGGTCAGGCTTCGGGGAAGCGTTAGGGTTAGGGTTCGGGCTAGGGTTAGGTTTAGGGGACGGGGACGGTTTAGGGTCCAGGTGAGGGTATGACAACACTTAAGGGGGAGCGTACGTGTGAGGGCGCGGGTTAGTGTCAGCGTACGGGTTAGGATTAGGGCACGGGTGAGGGTCAGGCTTCGGGGAAGTGTTAGGGTTAGGGTTCGGGCTAGGGTTAGGGTTAGGGGACGGGTACGGTTTAGGGTCCAGGTGAGGGTACGACAACGCTTTAGGGGGAGCGTACGCGTGAGGGCGCGGGTTAGTGTCAGCGTACGGGTTAGGATTAGGGGACGTTTGAGGGTCAGGCTTCGGGGAAGGGTTAGGGTTAGGGTTCGGGCTAGGGTTAGGGTTAGGGGACGGGTACGGTTTAGGGTCCAGGTGAGGGTACGACAGTGCTTTAGGGGGAGCGTACGTGTGAGGGCGCGGGTTAGTGTCAGCGTACGGTTTAGGATTAGGGGACGGGTGAGGGTCAGGCTTCGGGGAACGGTTAGGGTTAGGGTTCGGGCTAGGGTTAGGGTTAGGGGATGGGGACGGTTTAGGGTCCAGGTGAGGGTATGACAAGGCTTTAGGGGGAGCGTACGCGTGAGGGCGCGCGTTAGTGTCAGCGTACGGGTTAGGATTAGGGGACGGGTGAGGGTCAGGCTTCGGGGAAGGGTTAGGGTTAGGGTTCGTGCTAGGTTTAGGGTTAGGGGACGGGGACGGTTTAGGGTCCAGGTGAGGGTACGACAACGCTTTAGGGGGAGCGTACGCGTGAGAGCGTGGTTTAGTGTCATCGTACGGGTTAGGATTAGGGGACGGGTGAGGGTCAGGCTTCGGGGAAGGGTTAGGGTTAGGGTTCGGGCTAGGGTTAGGGTTAGGGGACGGGGACGGTTTAGGGTCCATGTGAGGGAACGACAACGCTTTAGGGGGAGCGTACGTGTGAGGGAGCGGGTTAGTGTCAGCGTACGGGTTAGGATTAGTGGACGGTTGAGGGTCAGGCTTCGGGGAAGGGTTAGGGTTAGGGTTCGTGCTAGGGTTAGGGTTAGGGGATGGGGACGGTTTAGGGTCCAGGTGAGGGTACAACAACACTTAAGGGGGAGCGTACGTGTGAGGGCATGGGTTAGTGTCAGCGTACGGGTTAGGATTAGGGGACGGGTGATGGTCAGGCTTCGGGGAAGGGTTAGGGTTAGGGTTCGGGCTAGGGTTAGGGTTAGGGCACGGGGACGGTTTAGGGTCCAGGTGAGGGTATGACAACGCTTTAGGGGGAGGGTACGCGTGAGGGCGCGCGTTAGTGTCAGCGTACGGGTTAGGATTAGGGGACGGGTGAGGGTCAGGCTTCGGGGAAGGGTTAGGGTTAGGGTTCGTGCTAGGGTTAGGGTTAGGGGACGGGGACGGTTTAGGGTACAGGTGAGGTTACGACAACGCTTTAGGGGGAGCGTACGCGTGAGAGCGCGGGTTAGTGTCAGCGTAAGGGTTAGGATTAGGGGACGGGTGAGGGTAAGGCTTCGGGGAAGGGTTAGGGTTAGGGTTCGGGCTAGGGTTAGGGTTAGGGGACGGGGACGGTTTAGGGTCCAGGTGAGGGCACGACAACGCTTTAGGGGGAGCGTACGTGTGAGGGCGCGGGTTATTGTCAGCATACGGGTTAGGATTAGGGGACGGGTGAGGGTCAGGCTTCGGGGAAGGTTTAGGGTTCGGGCTAGGGTTAGGGTTAGGGGACGGGGACGGTTTAGGGTCCAGGTAAGGGTACGACAAGGCTTTAGGGGGAGCGTACGTGTGAGGGCGCGGGTTAGTGTCAGCGTACTAGTTAGGATTAGGGGACGGGTGAGGGTCAGGCTTCGGGGAAGGGTTACGGTTAGGGTTCGGGCTAGGGTTAGGGTTAGGGGACGGGGACGGTTTAGGGTCTAGGTTAGGGTACGACAACGCTTTAGGGGGAGCGTACGTGTGAGGGCGCGGGTTAGTGTCAGCGTACGGGTTACGATTAGGGGACGGGTGAGGGTCAGGTTTCGGGAAAGGGTTAGGGTTAGTGTTTTGGCTAGGGTTAGGGTTAGGGGACGGGGACGGTTTAGGGTCCAGGTGAGGGCACGACAACGCTTTAGGGGGAGCGTACGTGTGAGGGCGCGGGTTAGTGTCAGCGTACGGGTTAGGATTAGGGGACGGGTGAGGGTCAGGCTTCGGGGAAGGGTTAGGGTTCGGGCTAGGGTTAGGGTTAGGGTTAGGGTTCGGGCTAGGGTTAGGGTTAGGGGACGGGGATGGTTTAGGTTCCAGGTGAGTGTACGACAACGCTTTAGGGGGAGCGTACGTGTGAGGGCGCGGGTTAGTGTCAGCGTACGGGTTAGGATTAGGGTACCGTTGAGTGTCAGGCTTTAGGGAAGGGTAAGGGTTAGGGTTCGGGCTAGGGTTAGGGTTAGGGGACGGGGACTGTTTAGGGTCCAGGTAAGGGCACGACAACGCTTTAGGGGGAGCGTACGTGTGAGGGCGCTGGTTAGTGTCAGCGTACGAGTTAGGATTAGGGGACGGGTGAGAGTCAGGGTTCGGGGAAGGGTTAGGGTTAGGTTTCGGGTTAGGGTTAGGTTTCGGTCTAGGGTTAGGGTTAGGGGACGGGGACGGTTTAGGGTCCAGGTGAGGGTACGACAACGCTTTAGGGGGAGCGTACGTGTGAGGGCATGGGTTAGTGTCAGCGTACGGGTTAGGATTTGGGGACGGGTGAGGGTGAGGCTTCGGGGAAGGGTTAGAGTTCGGGCTAGGGTTAGGGTTAGGGGACGGGGACGGTTTAGGGTCCAGGTGAGGGCACGACAACGCTTTAGGGGGAGCGTACGTGTGAGGGCGCGGGTTATTGTCAGCGTACGGTTTAGGATTAGGGGACGGGTGAGGATCAGGCTTCGGGGAAGGTTTAGGGTTCGGGCTAGGGTTAGGGTTAGGGGACGGGGACGGTTTAGGGTCCAGGTGAGGGTACGACAACGCTTTAAGGGGAGCGTATGTGTGAGGGCGCGGGTTACTGTGAGCGTACGAGTTAGGATTATGGGACGGGTGAGGGTCAGGCTTCGGGGAAGGGTTAGGGTTAGGATTCGGGCTAGGGTTACGGTTAGGGGACGGGAACGGTTTAGGGTCCAGGTGAGGGTACGACAACACTTTAGGGGGAGCGTACGTGTGAGGGCGCGGTTTAGTGTCAGCGTACGGGTTAGGATTAGGGGACGGGTGAGGGTCAGGCTTCAGGGAAGGGTTAGGGTTAGGGTTCGGGCTAGGGTTCGGGTTAGGGGACGGGGACGGTTTAGGGTCCAGGTGAGGGCACAACAACGCTTTAGGGGGATCTTACGTGTGAGGGCGTGGGTTAGTGTCAGCGTACGAGTTAGGATGATGGGACGGGTGAGGGTCAGGCTTCGGGGAAGGGTTAGGGTTAGGGTTCGGGCTAGGGTTAGGGTTAGGGGACGGGGACGGTTTAGGGTCCAGGTGAGGGCACGACAACGCTTTAGGGGGAGCGTACGTGTGAGGGCGCGGGTTAGTGTCAGCGTACGGGTTAGGATTAGGGGACGGGTGAGGGTCAGGCTTCGGGGAAGGGTTAGGGTTAGGGTTCGGGCTAGGGTTAGGTTTAGGGGACGGGGACGGTTTAGGGTCCAGGTGAGGGCACGACAACGCTTTAGGGGGAGCGTACGTGTGAGGGCGCGGGTTATTGTCAACGTACGGTTTAGGATTAGTGGACGGGTGAGGGTCAGGCTTCGGGGAAGGTTTAGGGTTCGGGCTAGGGTTAGGGTTAGGGGACGGGGACGGTTTAGGGTCCAGGTGAGGGTACGACAACGCTTTAGGGGGAGCGTATGTGTGAGGGCGCGGGTTAGTGTCAGCGTACGGGTTAGGATTAGGGGACGGGTGAGGGTCAGGCTTCGGGAAAGGGTTAGGGTTAGGATTCGGGCTAGGGTTAGGGTTAGGGGACGGGGACGGTTTAGGGTCCAGGTGAGGGTACGACAACGCTTTAGGGGGAGCGTACGTGTGAGGGCGCGGGTTAGTGTCAGCGTACGGGTTAGGATTAGGGGACGGGTGAGGGTCAGGGTTCGGGAAAGTGTTAGGGTTAGCGTTCTGGCTAGGGTTAGGGTTTGGGGACGGGGACGGTTTAGGGTCCAGGTGAGGGTACGACAACGCTTTAGGGGGAGCGTACGTGTGAGGGCGCGGGTTAGTGTCAGCGTACGGGTTAGGATTAGGGGACGGGTGAGGGTCAGGCTTCGGGGAAGTGTTAGGGTTAAGGTTCGGGCTAGGGTTAGGGTTAGGGGACGGGGACGGTTTAGGGTCCAGGTGAGGGCACGACAACGCTTTAGGGGGAGCGTACGTGTGAGGGCGCGGGTTAGTGTCAGCGTACGAGTTAGGATTAGGGGACGGGTGAGGGTCAGGCTTCGGGGAAGTGTTACGGTTAGGGTTCAGGCTAGGGTTAGGGTTAGGGGACGGGGACGGTTTAGGGTCCAGGTGAGGGTACGACAACGCTTTAGGGGGAGTGTACATGTGAGGGCGCGGGTTAGTGTCAGCGTACGTGTTAGGATTAGGGGACGGGTGAGGGTCAGGCTTCGGGGAAGTGTTAGGGTTAGGGTTCGGGCTAGGGTTAGGGTTAGGGGACGGGGACGGTTTAGGGTCCAGGTTAGGGCACGACAACGCTTTAGGGGGAGCGTACGTGTGAGGGCGCGGGTTAGTGTCAGCGTATGGGTTAGGATTCGGGGACGGGTGAGGGTCAGGCTTCGGGGAAGGGTTAGGGTTAGGGTTCGGGCTAGGGTTAGGGTTAGGGGACGGGGACGGTTTAAGGTCCAGGTGAGGGTAAGACAACGCTTTAGGGGGAGCGTACGTGTGAGGGCGCGGGTTAGTGTCAGCGTACGGGTTAGGATTAGGGGACGGGTGAGGGCCAGGATTCGGGGAAGGGTTAGGGTTAGGATTCGGGCGAGGGTTAGGGTTAGGGGACGGGGACGGTTTAGGGTCCAGGTGAGGGTACGACAACGCTTTAGGGGGAGCGTACGTGTGAAGGCGCGGGTTAGTGTCAGCGTACAGGTTAGGATTAGGGGACGGGTGAGGGTCAGGCTTCGGGGAAGGGTTAGGGTTAGGGTTCGGGCTAGGGTTAGGGTTAGGGGACGGGGACGGTTTAGGGTCCAGGTGAGGGCACGACAACGCTTTAGGGGGAGCGTACGTGTGAGGGCGCGGGTTAGTGTCAGCGTACGGGTTAGGATTAGCGGACGGGTGAGGGTCAGGCTTCGGGGAAGGGTTAGGGTTAGGGTTCGGGCTAGGGTTAGGGTTAGGGGACGGGGACGGTTTAGGGTCCAGGTGAGGGTACGACAACGCTTTAGGGGGAGCGTACGTGTGAGGGCGCGGTTTAGTGTCAGCGTACGGGTTAGGATTAGGGGACGGGTGAGGGTCAGGCTTCAGGGAAGGGTTAGGGTTAGGGTTCGGGCTAGGGTTAGGGTTAGGGGACGGGGACGGTTTAGGGTCCAGGTGAGGGCAAGACAACGCTTTAGGGGGATCGTACGTGTGAGGGCGCGGGTTAGTGTCAGCGTACGAGTTAGGATTATGGGACGGGTGAGGGTCAGGCTTCGGGGAAGGGTTAGGGTTAGGGTTCGGGCTAGGGTTAGGGTTAGGGGACGGGGACGGTTTAGGGTCCAGGTGAGGGCACGACAACGCTTTAGGGGGAGCGTACGTGTGAGGGCGCGGGTTAGTGTCAGCGTACGGGTTAGGATTAGGGGACGGGTGAGGGTCAGGCTTCGAGGAAGGGTTAGGGTTAGGATTCGGGCTAGGGTTAGGGTTAGGGGACGGGGACGGTTTAGGTTCCAGGTGAGGGTACGATAACGCTTTAGGGGGATCGTACGTGTGAGGGCGCGGTTTAGTGTCAGCGTACGGGTTAGGATTAGGGGACTGGTGAGGGTCAGGCTTCAGGGAAGGGTTAGGGTTAGGGTTCGGGCTAGGGTTAGGATTAGGGGACGGGGACGGTTTCGGGTCCAGGTGAGGGCACGACAACGCTTTAGGGGGATTGTACATGTGAGGGCGCGGGTTAGTGTCAGCGTACGAGTTAGGATTATGGGACGGGTGAGGGTCAGGCTTCGGGGAAGGGTTAGGGTTAGGGTTCGGGCTAGGGTTAGGGTTAGGGGACGGGGACGGTTTAGGGTCCAGGTGAGGGCACGACAACACTTTAGGGGGAGCGTACGTGTGAGGACGCGGGTTAGTGTCAGCGTACGGGTTAGGATTAGGGGACGGGTGAGGGTCAGGCTTCGGGGAAGGGTTAGGGTTAGGGTTCGGGCTAGGGTTAGGGTTAGGGGACGGGGACGGTTTAGGGTCCAGGTGAGGGCACGACAACGCTTTAGGGGGAGCGTACGTGTGAGGGCGCGGGTTAGTGTCAGCGTACGGGTTAGGATTAGGGGACGGGTGAGGGTCAGGCTTCGGGGAAGGGTTAGGGTTAGGGTTCGGGCTAGGGTTAGGGTTAGGGGACGGGGATGGTTTAGGGTCCAGGTGAGGGCACGACAACGCTTTAGGGGGAGCGTAGGTGTGAGGGCGCGGGTTAGTGTCAGCGTACAGGTTAGGATTAGGGGACGGGTGAGGGTCAGGCTTCGGGGAAGGGTTAGGGTTAGGGTTCGGGCTAGGGTTAGGGTTAGGGGACGGGGACGGTTTAGGGTCCAGGTGAGGGCACGACAACGCTTTAGGGGGAGCATACGTATGAGTGTGTGGGTTAGTGCCAAGCGTACGGGTTAGGATTAGGGGACGGGTGAAGGTCAGGCTTCGGGGAAGGGTTAGGGTTAGGTTTCGGGCTAGGGTTAGGGTTAGAGGATGGGGACGGTTTAGGGTCCAGGTGAGAGTACGACCACGCTTTAGGGGGAGCGTATGTGTGAGGGCGCGGGTTAGTGTCAGCGTACGGGTTAGGATTAGGGGACGGGGGAGGGTCAGGCTTTGGGGAAGGGTTAGGGTTAGGATTCGGTCTAGGGTTAGGGTTAGGGGACGGGGACGGTTTAGGGTCCAGGTGAGGGTACGACAACGCTTTAGGGGGAGCGTACGTGTGAGGGGGTGGTTTAGTGTCAGCGTACGGGTTAGGATTAGGGGACGGGTGAGGGTCAGGCTTCAGGGAAGGGTTAGGGTTAGGGTTCGGGCTAGGGTTAGGGTTAGGGGACGGGGACGGTTTAGGGTCCAGGTGAGGACACGATAACGCTTTAGGGGGATCGTACGTGTGAGGGCGCGGGTTAGTGTCAGCGTACGAGTTAGGATTATGGGACGGGTGAGGGTCAGGCTTCGGGGAAGGGTTAGGGTTAGGGTTCGGGCTAGGGTTAGGGTTAGGGGACGGGGACGGTTTAGGGTCCAGGTGAGGGCACGACAACGTTTTAGGGGGAGCGTACGTGTGAGGGCGCGGGTTAGTGTCAGCGTACGGGTTAGGATTAGGGGACGGGTGAGGGTCAGGCTTCGGGGAAGGGTTAGGGTTAGGGTTCGGGCTAGGGTTAGGGTTAGGGGACGGGGACGGTTTAGGGTCCAGGTGAGGGCACGACAACGCTTTAGGGGGAGCGTACGTGTGAGGGCGCGGGTTATTGTCAGCGTACGGGTTAGGATTAGGGGACGGGTGAGGGTCAGGCTTCGGGGAAGGTTTAGGGTTCGGGCTAGGGTTAGGGTTAGGGGACGGGGACGGTTTAGGGTCCAGGTGAGGGTACGACAACGCTTTAAGGGGAGCATATGTGTGAGGGCGCGGGTTACTGTCAGCGTACGAGTTAGGATTATGGGACGGGTGAGGGTCAGGCTTCGGGGAAGGGTTAGGGTTAGGATTCGGACTAGGGTTACGGTTAGGGGACGGGGACGGTTTAGGGTCCAGGTGAGGGTACGACAACACTTTAGGGGGAGCGTACGTGTGAGGGCGCGGTTTAGTGTCAGCGTACGGGTTAGGATTAGGGGACGGGTGAGGGTCAGGCTTCAGGGAAGGGTTAGGGTTAGGGTTCGGGCTAGGGTTAGTGTTAGGGGACGGGGACGGTTTAGGGTCCAGGTGAGGGCACGACAACGCTTTAGGGGGATCGTACGTGTGAGGGCGCGGGTTAGTGTCAGCGTACGAGTTAGGATTATGGGACGGGTGAGGGTCAGGCTTCGGGGATTGTTTAGGGTTCGGGCTAGGGTTAGGGTTAGGGGACGGGGACGGTTTAGGGTCCAGGTGAGGGTACGACAACGCTTTAGGGGGAGCGTACGTGTGAGGGCGCGGGTTAGTGTCAGCGTACGGGTTAGGATTAGGGGACGTGTGAGGGTCAGGCTTCGGGGAAGGGTTAGGGTTAGAATTCGGGCTAGGGTTAGGGTTAGGGGACGGGGACGGTTTGGGGTCCAGGTGAGGGTACGACAACGCTTTAGGGGGAGCATACGTGTGAGGGCGCGGGTTAGTGTCAGCGTACGGGTTAGGATTAGGGGACGGGTGAGGGTGAGGGTTCGGGAAAGGGTTAGGGTTAGGGTTCTGGCTAGGGTTAGGGTTTGGGGACGGGGACGGTTTAGGGTCCAGGTGAGGGTACGACAACGCTTTAGGGGGAGCGTACGTGTGAGGGCGCGGGTTAGTGTCAGCGTACGGGTTAGGATTAGGGGACGGGTGAGGGTCAGGCTTCGGGGAAGGGTTAGGGTTAGGGTTCGGGCTAGGGTTAGGGTTAGGGGACGGGGACGGTTTAGGGTCCAGGTGAGGGTAAGACAACGCTTTAGGGGGAGCGTACGTGTGAGGGCGCGGGTTAGTGTCAGCGAACGGGTTAGGATTAGGGGACGGGTGAGGGTCAGGCTTCAGGGAAGCGTTAGGGTTAGGGCTAGGGTTAGGGTTAGGGGACGGGGACGGTTTAGGGTCCAGGTTAGGGCACGACAACGCTTTAGGGGGAGCGTACGTGTGAGGGCGCGGGTTAGTGTCAGCGTACGGGTTAGGATTAGGGGACGGGTGAGGGCCAGGCTTCGGGGAAGGGTTAGGGTTAGGATTCGGGCGAGGGTTAGGGTTAGGGGACGGGGACGGTTTAGGGTCCAGGTGAGGGTACGACAACGCTTTAGGGGGAGCGTACGTGTGAAGGCGCAGGTTAGTGTCAGCGTAAGGGTTAGCATTAGGGGACGGGTGAGGGTCAGGCTTCGGGGAAGGGTTAGGGTTAAGGTTCGGGCTAGGGTTAGGGTTAGGGGACGGGGACGGTTTAGGGTCCAGGTGAGGGCACGACAACGCTTTAGGGGGAGCGTACGTGTGAGGGCGCGGGTTAGTGTCAGCGTACGAGTTAGGATTAGGGGACGGGTGAGGATCAGGCTTCGGGGAAGTGTTACGGTTAGGGTTCAGGCTAGGGTTAGGGTTAGGGGACGGGGACGGTTTAGGGTCCAGGTGAGGGTACGACAACGCTTTAGGGGGAGTGTACATGTGAGGGCGCGGGTTAGTGTCAGCGTACGTGTTAGGATTAGGGGACGGGTGAGGGTCAGGCTTCGGGGAAGTGTTAGGGTTAGGGTTCGGGCTAGGGTTAGGGTTAGGGGACGGGGACGGTTTAGGGTCCAGGTTAGGGCACGACAACGCTTTAGGGGGAGCGTACGTGTGAGGGCGCGGGTTAGTGTCAGCGTATGGGTTAGGATTCGGGGACGGGTGAGGGTCAGGCTTCGGGGAAGGGTTAGGGTTAGGGTTCGGGCTAGGGTTAGGGTTAGGGGACGGGGACGGTTTAAGGTCCAGGTGAGGGTAAGACAACGCTTTAGGGGGAGCGTACGTGTGAGGGCGCGGGTTAGTGTCAGCGTACGGGTTAGGATTAGGGGACGGGTGAGGGCCAGGATTCGGGGAAGGGTTAGGGTTAGGATTCGGGCGAGGGTTAGGGTTAGGGGACGGGGACGGTTTAGGGTCCAGGTGAGGGTACGACAACGCTTTAGGGGGAGCGTACGTGTGAAGGCGCGGGTTAGTGTCAGCGTACAGGTTAGGATTAGGGGACGGGTGAGGGTCAGGCTTCGGGGAAGGGTTAGGGTTAGGGTTCGGGCTAGGGTTAGGGTTAGGGGACGGGGACGGTTTAGGGTCCAGGTGAGGGCACGACAACGCTTTAGGGGGAGCGTACGTGTGAGGGCGCGGGTTAGTGTCAGCGTACGGGTTAGGATTAGGGGACGGGTGAGGGTCAGGCTTCGGGGAAGGGTTAGGGTTAGGGTTCGGGCTAGGGTTAGGGTTAGGGGACGGGGACGGTTTAGGGTCCAGGTGAGGGTACGACAACGCTTTAGGGGGAGCGTACGTGTGAGGGCGCGGTTTAGTGTCAGCGTACGGGTTAGGATTAGGGGACGGGTGAGGGTCAGGCTTCAGGGAAGGGTTAGGGTTAGGGTTCGGGCTAGGGTTAGGGTTAGGGGACGGGGACGGTTTAGGGTCCAGGTGAGGGCAAGACAACGCTTTAGGGGGATCGTACGTGTGAGGGCGCGGGTTAGTGTCAGCGTACGAGTTAGGATTATGGGACGGGTGAGGGTCAGGCTTCGGGGAAGGGTTAGGGTTAGGGTTCGGGCTAGGGTTAGGGTTAGGGGACGGGGACGGTTTAGGGTCCAGGTGAGGGCACGACAACGCTTTAGGGGGAGCGTACGTGTGAGGGCGCGGGTTAGTGTCAGCGTACGGGTTAGGATTAGGGGACGGGTGAGGGTCAGGCTTCGAGGAAGGGTTAGGGTTAGGATTCGGGCTAGGGTTAGGGTTAGGGGACGGGGACGGTTTAGGTTCCAGGTGAGGGTACGATAACGCTTTAGGGGGATCGTACGTGTGAGGGCGCGGTTTAGTGTCAGCGTACGGGTTAGGATTAGGGGACTGGTGAGGGTCAGGCTTCAGGGAAGGGTTAGGGTTAGGGTTCGGGCTAGGGTTAGGATTAGGGGACGGGGACGGTTTCGGGTCCAGGTGAGGGCACGACAAGCTTTAGGGGGATTGTACATGTGAGGGCGCGGGTTAGTGTCAGCGTACGAGTTAGGATTATGGGACGGGTGAGGGTCAGGCTTCGGGGAAGGGTTAGGGTTAGGGTTCGGGCTAGGGTTAGGGTTAGGGGACGGGGACGGTTTAGGGTCCAGGTGAGGGCACGACAACACTTTAGGGGGAGCGTACGTGTGAGGACGCGGGTTAGTGTCAGCGTACGGGTTAGGATTAGGGGACGGGTGAGGGTCAGGCTTCGGGGAAGGGTTAGGGTTAGGGTTCGGGCTAGGGTTAGGGTTAGGGGACGGGGACGGTTTAGGGTCCAGGTGAGGGCACGACAACGCTTTAGGGGGAGCGTACGTGTGAGGGCGCGGGTTAGTGTCAGCGTACGGGTTAGGATTAGGGGACGGGTGAGGGTCAGGCTTCGGGGAAGGGTTAGGGTTAGGGTTCGGGCTAGGGTTAGGGTTAGGGGACGGGGATGGTTTAGGGTCCAGGTGAGGGCACGACAACGCTTTAGGGGGAGCGTAGGTGTGAGGGCGCGGGTTAGTGTCAGCGTACAGGTTAGGATTAGGGGACGGGTGAGGGTCAGGCTTCGGGGAAGGGTTAGGGTTAGGGTTCGGGCTAGGGTTAGGGTTAGGGGACGGGGACGGTTTAGGGTCCAGGTGAGGGCACGACAACGCTTTAGGGGGAGCATACGTATGAGTGTGTGGGTTAGTGCCAAGCGTACGGGTTAGGATTAGGGGACGGGTGAAGGTCAGGCTTCGGGGAAGGGTTAGGGTTAGGTTTCGGGCTAGGGTTAGGGTTAGGGGATGGGGACGGTTTAGGGTCCAGGTGAGAGTACGACCACGCTTTAGGGGGAGCGTATGTGTGAGGGCGCGGGTTAGTGTCAGCGTACGGGTTAGGATTAGGGGACGGGGGAGGGTCAGGCTTTGGGGAAGGGTTAGGGTTAGGATTCGGTCTAGGGTTAGGGTTAGGGGACGGGGACGGTTTAGGGTCCAGGTGAGGGTACGACAACGCTTTAGGGGGAGCGTACGTGTGAGGGGGTGGTTTAGTGTCAGCGTACGGGTTAGGATTAGGGGACGGGTGAGGGTCAGGCTTCAGGGAAGGGTTAGGGTTAGGGTTCGGGCTAGGGTTAGGGTTAGGGGACGGGGACGGTTTAGGGTCCAGGTGAGGACACGATAACGCTTTAGGGGGATCGTACGTGTGAGGGCGCGGGTTAGTGTCAGCGTACGAGTTAGGATTATGGGACGGGTGAGGGTCAGGCTTCGGGGAAGCGTTAGGGTTAGGGTTCGGGCTAGGGTTAGGGTTAGGGGACGGGGACGGTTTAGGGTCCAGGTGAGGGCACGACAACGTTTTAGGGGGAGCGTACGTGTGAGGGCGCGGGTTAGTGTCAGCGTACGGGTTAGGATTAGGGGACGGGTGAGGGTCAGGCTTCGGGGAAGGGTTAGGGTTAGGGTTCGGGCTAGGGTTAGGGTTAGGGGACGGGGACGGTTTAGGGTCCAGGTGAGGGCACGACAACGCTTTAGGGGGAGCGTACGTGTGAGGGCGCGGGTTATTGTCAGCGTACGGGTTAGGATTAGGGGACGGGTGAGGGTCAGGCTTCGGGGAAGGTTTAGGGTTCGGGCTAGGGTTAGGGTTAGGGGACGGGGACGGTTTAGGGTCCAGGTGAGGGTACGACAACGCTTTAAGGGGAGCATATGTGTGAGGGCGCGGGTTACTGTCAGCGTACGAGTTAGGATTATGGGACGGGTGAGGGTCAGGCTTCGGGGAAGGGTTAGGGTTAGGATTCGGACTAGGGTTACGGTTAGGGGACGGGGACGGTTTAGGGTCCAGGTGAGGGTACGACAACACTTTAGGGGGAGCGTACGTGTGAGGGCGCGGTTTAGTGTCAGCGTACGCGTTAGGATTAGGGGACGGGTGAGGGTCAGGCTTCAGGGAAGGGTTAGGGTTAGGGTTCGGGCTAGGGTTAGGGTTAGGGGACGGGGACGGTTTAGGGTCCAGGTGAGGGCACGACAACGCTTTAGGGGGATCGTACGTGTGAGGGCGCGGGTTAGTGTCAGCGTACGAGTTAGGATTATGGGACGGGTGAGGGTCAGGCTTCGGGGATTGTTTAGGGTTCGGGCTAGGGTTAGGGTTAGGGGACGGGGACGGTTTAGGGTCCAGGTGAGGGTACGACAACGCTTTAGGGGGAGCGTACGTGTGAGGGCGCGGGTTAGTGTCAGCGTACGGGTTAGGATTAGGGGACGTGTGAGGGTCAGGCTTCGGGGAAGGGTTAGGGTTAGAATTCGGGCTAGGGTTAGGGTTAGGGGACGGGGACGGTTTGGGGTCCAGGTGAGGGTACGACAACGCTTTAGGGGGAGCATACGTGTGAGGGCGCGGGTTAGTGTCAGCGTACGGGTTAGGATTAGGGGACGGGTGAGGGTGAGGGTTCGGGAAAGGGTTAGGGTTAGGGTTCTGGCTAGGGTTAGGGTTTGGGGACGGGGACGGTTTAGGGTCCAGGTGAGGGTACGACAACGCTTTAGGGGGAGCGTACGTGTGAGGGCGCGGGTTAGTGTCAGCGTACGGGTTAGGATTAGGGGACGGGTGAGGGTCAGGCTTCGGGGAAGGGTTAGGGTTAGGGTTCGGGCTAGGGTTAGGGTTAGGGGACGGGGACGGTTTAGGGTCCAGGTGAGGGTAAGACAACGCTTTAGGGGGAGCGTACGTGTGAGGGCGCGGGTTAGTGTCAGCGAACGGGTTAGGATTAGGGGACGGGTGAGGGTCAGGCTTCAGGGAAGCGTTAGGGTTAGGGCTAGGGTTAGGGTTAGGGGACGGGGACGGTTTAGGGTCCAGGTTAGGGCACGACAACGCTTTAGGGGGAGCGTACGTGTGAGGGCGCGGGTTAGTGTCAGCGTACGGGTTAGGATTAGGGGACGGGTGAGGGCCAGGCTTCGGGGAAGGGTTAGGGTTAGGATTCGGGCGAGGGTTAGGGTTAGGGGACGGGGACGGTTTAGGGTCCAGGTGAGGGTACGACAACGCTTTAGGGGGAGCGTACGTGTGAAGGCGCAGGTTAGTGTCAGCGTACGGGTTAGCATTAGGGGACGGGTGAGGGTCAGGCTTCGGGGAAGTGTTAGGGTTAGGGTTCAGGCTAGGGTTAGGTTTAGGGGACGGGGACGCTTTAGAGTCCAGGTGAGGGCACGACAACGCTTTAGGGCGAGCGTACGTGTGAGGGCGCGGGTTAGTGTCAGCGTACGGGTTAGGATTAGGGGACGGGTGAGGGTCAGGCTTCGGGGAAGCGTTAGGGTTAGGGTTCGGGCTAGGGTTAGGGTTAGGGGACGGGGACGGTTTAGGGTCCAGGTGAGGGTACGACAACGCTTTAGGGGGAGCGTACGTGTGAGGGCGTTGGTTAGTGTCAGCGTACGGGTTAGGATTAGGGGACGGGTGAGGGTCAGGCTTCGGGGAAGGGTTAGGGTTCGGGCTAGGGTTAGGGTTAGGGGACGGGGACGGTTTAGGGTCCAGGTGAGGGCACGACAACGCTTTAGGGGGAGCGTACGTGTCAGGGCGCGGGTTAGTGTCAGCGTACGGTTTAGGATTAGGGGACGGTTGAGGGTCAGGCTTCGGGGAAGGGTTAGGGTTAGGGTTCGGGCTAGGGTTAGGGTTAGGGTACGGGGACGGTTTAGGGTCCATGTGAGGGTACGACAACGCTTTAGGGGGAGCGTACGTGTGAGGGCACGGGTTAGTGTCAGCGTACGGGGTAGGATTAGGGGACGGGTGAGGGTCAGGCTTCGGGGAAGGGTTAGGGTTAGGGTTCGGGCTAGGGTTAGGTTTAGGGGACGGGGACGGTTTAGGGTCCAGGTGAGGGCACGACAACGCTTTAGGGCGAGCGTACGTGTGAGGGCGCGGGTTAGTGTCAGCGTACGGGTTAGGATTAGGGGACGGGTGAGGGTCAGGCTTCGGGGAAGCGTTAGGGTTAGGGTTCGGGCTAGGGTTAGGGTTAGGGGACGGAGACGGTTTAGGGTCCAGGTGAGGGTACGACAACGCTTTAGGGGGAGCGTACGTGTGAGGGCGTGGGTTAGTGTCAGCGTACGGATTAGGATTAAGGGACGGGTGAGGGTCAGGCTTCGGGGAAGTGTTAGGGTTCGGGCTAGGGTTAGGGTTAGGGGACGGGGACGGTTTAGGGTCCAGGTGAGGGCACGACAACGCTTTAGGGGGAGCGTACGTGTGAGGGCGTGGGTTAGTGTCAGCGTACGGTTTAGGATTAGGGGACGGGTGAGGGTCAGGCTTCGGGGAAGGGTTAGGGTTAGGGTTAGGGCTAGGGTTAGGGTTAGGGTACGGGGACGGTTTAGGGTCCATGTGAGGGTACGACAACGCTTTAGGGGGAGCGTACGTGTGAGGGCACGGGTTAGTGTCAGCGTACGGGGTAGGATTAGGGGACGGGTGAGGGTCAGGCTTCGGGGAAGGGTTAGGGTTAGGTTTCGGGCTAGGGTTAGGGTTAGGGGACGGGGACGGTTTAGGGTCCAGGTGAGGGTACGACAACGCTTTAGGGGGAGCGTACGTGTGAGGGCGCGGTTTAGTGTCAGCGTACGGGTTAGGATTAGGGTACGGGTGAGGGTCAGGCTTCAGGGAAGGGTTAGGGTTAGGGTTCGGGCTAGGGTTAGGGTTAGGGGACGGGGACGGTTTAGGGTCCAGGTGAGGGCATGACAACGCTTTAGGGGGATCGTACGTGTGAGGGCGCGGGTTAGTGTCAGCGTACGACTTAGGATTATGGGACGGGTGAGGGTCAGGCTTCGGGGAAGGGTTAGGGTTAGGGTTCGGGCTAGGGTTAGGGTTAGGGGACGGGGACGGTTTAGGGTCCAGGTGAGGGCACGACAACGCTTTAGGGGGAGCGTACGTGTGAGGGCGCGGGTTAGTGTCAGCGTACGGGTTAGGATTAGGGGACGGGTGAGGGTCAGGCTTTGGGGAAGGGTTAGGGTTAGGATTCGGGCTAGGGTTAGGGTTAGGGGACGGGGACGGTTTAGGGTCCAGGTGAGGGCACGACAACGCTTTAGGGGGAGCGTACGTGTGAGGGCGCGGGTTAGTGTCAGCGTACGAGTTAGGATTAGGGGACGGGTGAGGGTCAGGCTTCGGGGAAGGGTTACGGTTAGGGTTCGGGCTAGGGTTAGGGTTAGGGGACGGGGACGGTTTAGGGTCCAGGTGAGGGTACGACAACGCTTTAGGGGCAGCGTACATGTGAGGGCGCGGGTTAGTTTCAGCGTACGGGTTAGAATTAGGGGACGGGTGAGGGTCAGGCTTCGGGGAAGGGTTAGGGTTAGGGTTCGGGCTAGGGTTAGTGTTAGGGAACGGGGTCGGTTTAGGGTCCAGGTGAGGGCACGACAACGCATTAGGGGGAGCATACGTGTGAGGGCGCGGGTTAGTGTCAGCGTACGGGTTAGGATTAGGGGACGGGTGAGGGCCAGGCTTCGGGGAAGGGTTAGGGTTAGGATTCGGGCGAGGGTTAGGGTTAGGGGACGGGGACGGTTTAGGGTCCAGGTGAGGGTACGACAACGCTTTAGGGGGAGCGAATGTGTGAAGGCGCGGGTTAGTGTCAGCGTACGGGTTAGCATTAGGGGACGGATGAGGGTCAGGCTTCGGGGAAGGGTTAGGGTTAGGGTTCGGGCTAGGGTTAGGGTTAGGGGACGGGGACGGTTTAGGGTCCAGGTGAGGGCACGACAACGCTTTAGGGGGAGCGTACGTGTGAGGGCGTGGGTTAGTGTCAGCGAATGGGTTAGGATTAGGGGACGGGTGAGGGTCAGGCTTCGGGGAAGGGTTAGGGTTAGGGTTCGGGCTAGGGTTAGGTTTAGGGGACGGGGACGGTTTAGGGTCCAGGTGAGGGCACGACAACGCTTTAGGGCGAGCGTACGTGTGAGGGCGCGGGTTAGTGTCAGCGTACGGGTTAGGATTAGGGGACGGGTGAGGGTCAGGCTTCGGGGAAGGGTTAGGGTTAGGGTTCGGGCTAGGGTTAGGGTTAGGGGACGGGGACGGTTTAGGGTCCAGGTGAGGGTACGACAACGCTTTAGGGGGAGCGTACGTGTGAGGGCGTGGGTTAGTGTCAGCGTACGGGTTAGGATTAGGGGACGGGTGAGGGTCAGGCTTCGGGGAAGGGTTAGGGTTTGGGCTAGGGTTAGGGTTAGGGGACGGGGACGGTTTAGGGTCCAGGTGAGGGCACGACAACGCTTTAGAGGGAGCGTACGTGTGAGGGCGCGGGTTAGTGTCAGCGTACGGTTTAGGATTAGCGGACGGTTGAGGGTCAGGCTTCGGGGAAGGGTTAGGGTTAGGGTTCGGGCTAGGGTTAGGGTTAGGGTACGGGGACGGTTTAGGGTCAATGTGAGGGTACGACAACGCTTTAGGGGGAGCGTACGTGTGAGGGCGCAGGTTAGTGTCAGCGTACGGGTTAGGATTAGGGGACGGGTGAGGGTCAGGCTTCAGGGAAGCGTTAGGGTTAGGGCTAGGGTTAGGGTTAGGGGACGGGGACGGTTTAGGGTCCAGGTTAGGGCACGACAACGCTTTAGGGGGAGCGTACGTGTGAGGGCGCGGGTTAGTGTCAGCGTACGGGTTAGGATTAGGGGACGGGTGAGGGCCAGGCTTCGGGGAAGGGTTAGGGTTAGGATTCGGGCGAGGGTTAGGGTTAGGGGACGGGGACGGTTTAGGGTCCAGGTGAGGGTACGACAACGCTTTAGGGGGAGCGTACGTGTGAAGGCGCAGGTTAGTGTCAGCGTACGGGTTAGCATTAGGGGACGGGTGAGGGTCAGGCTTCGGGGAAGTGTTAGGGTTAGGGTTCAGGCTAGGGTTAGGTTTAGGGGACGGGGACGCTTTAGAGTCCAGGTGAGGGCACGACAACGCTTTAGGGCGAGCGTACGTGTGAGGGCGCGGGTTAGTGTCAGCGTACGGGTTAGGATTAGGGGACGGGTGAGGGTCAGGCTTCGGGGAAGCGTTAGGGTTAGGGTTCGGGCTAGGGTTAGGGTTAGGGGACGGGGACGGTTTAGGGTCCAGGTGAGGGTACGACAACGCTTTAGGGGGAGCGTACGTGTGAGGGCGTTGGTTAGTGTCAGCGTACGGGTTAGGATTAGGGGACGGGTGAGGGTCAGGCTTCGGGGAAGGGTTAGGGTTCGGGCTAGGGTTAGGGTTAGGGGACGGGGACGGTTTAGGGTCCAGGTGAGGGCACGACAACGCTTTAGGGGGAGCGTACGTGTCAGGGCGCGGGTTAGTGTCAGCGTACGGTTTAGGATTAGGGGACGGTTGAGGGTCAGGCTTCGGGGAAGGGTTAGGGTTAGGGTTCGGGCTAGGGTTAGGGTTAGGGTACGGGGACGGTTTAGGGTCCATGTGAGGGTACGACAACGCTTTAGGGGGAGCGTACGTGTGAGGGCACGGGTTAGTGTCAGCGTACGGGGTAGGATTAGGGGACGGGTGAGGGTCAGGCTTCGGGGAAGGGTTAGGGTTAGGGTTCGGGCTAGGGTTAGGTTTAGGGGACGGGGACGGTTTAGGGTCCAGGTGAGGGCACGACAACGCTTTAGGGCGAGCGTACGTGTGAGGGCGCGGGTTAGTGTCAGCGTACGGGTTAGGATTAGGGGACGGGTGAGGGTCAGGCTTCGGGGAAGCGTTAGGGTTAGGGTTCGGGCTAGGGTTAGGGTTAGGGGACGGAGACGGTTTAGGGTCCAGGTGAGGGTACGACAACGCTTTAGGGGGAGCGTACGTGTGAGGGCGTGGGTTAGTGTCAGCGTACGGATTAGGATTAAGGGACGGGTGAGGGTCAGGCTTCGGGGAAGTGTTAGGGTTCGGGCTAGGGTTAGGGTTAGGGGACGGGGACGGTTTAGGGTCCAGGTGAGGGCACGACAACGCTTTAGGGGGAGAGTACGTGTGAGGGCGTGGGTTAGTGTCAGCGTACGGTTTAGGATTAGGGGACGGGTGAGGGTCAGGCTTCGGGGAAGGGTTAGGGTTAGGGTTAGGGCTAGGGTTAGGGTTAGGGTACGGGGACGGTTTAGGGTCCATGTGAGGGTACGACAACGCTTTAGGGGGAGCGTACGTGTGAGGGCACGGGTTAGTGTCAGCGTACGGGGTAGGATTAGGGGACGGGTGAGGGTCAGGCTTCGGGGAAGGGTTAGGGTTAGGTTTCGGGCTAGGGTTAGGGTTAGGGGACGGGGACGGTTTAGGGTCCAGGTGAGGGTACGACAACGCTTTAGGGGGAGCGTACGTGTGAGGGCGCGGTTTAGTGTCAGCGTACGGGTTAGGATTAGGGTACGGGTGAGGGTCAGGCTTCAGGGAAGGGTTAGGGTTAGGGTTCGGGCTAGGGTTAGGGTTAGGGGACGGGGACGGTTTAGGGTCCAGGTGAGGGCATGACAACGCTTTAGGGGGATCGTACGTGTGAGGGCGCGGGTTAGTGTCAGCGTACGACTTAGGATTATGGGACGGGTGAGGGTCAGGCTTCGGGGAAGGGTTAGGGTTAGGGTTCGGGCTAGGGTTAGGGTTAGGGGACGGGGACGGTTTAGGGTCCAGGTGAGGGCACGACAACGCTTTAGGGGGAGCGTACGTGTGAGGGCGCGGGTTAGTGTCAGCGTACGGGTTAGGATTAGGGGACGGGTGAGGGTCAGGCTTTGGGGAAGGGTTAGGGTTAGGATTCGGGCTAGGGTTAGGGTTAGGGGACGGGGACGGTTTAGGGTCCAGGTGAGGGCACGACAACGCTTTAGGGGGAGCGTACGTGTGAGGGCGCGGGTTAGTGTCAGCGTACGAGTTAGGATTAGGGGACGGGTGAGGGTCAGGCTTCGGGGAAGGGTTACGGTTATGGTTCGGGCTAGGGTTAGGGTTAGGGGACGGGGACGGTTTAGGGTCCAGGTGAGGGTACGACAACGCTTTAGGGGCAGCGTACATGTGAGGGCGCGGGTTAGTTTCAGCGTACGGGTTAGAATTAGGGGACGGGTGAGGGTCAGGCTTCGGGGAAGGGTTAGGGTTAGGGTTCGGGCTAGGGTTAGGGTTAGGGAACGGGGTCGGTTTAGGGTCCAGGTGAGGGCACGACAACGCATTAGGGGGAGCATACGTGTGAGGGCGCGGGTTAGTGTCAGCGTACGGGTTAGGATTAGGGGACGGGTGAGGGCCAGGCTTCGGGGAAGGGTTAGGGTTAGGATTCGGGCGAGGGTTAGGGTTAGGGGACGGGGACGGTTTAGGGTCCAGGTGAGGGTACGACAACGCTTTAGGGGGAGCGAATGTGTGAAGGCGCGGGTTAGTGTCAGCGTACGGGTTAGCATTAGGGGACGGATGAGGGTCAGGCTTCGGGGAAGGGTTAGGGTTAGGGTTCGGGCTAGGGTTAGGGTTAGGGGACGGGGACGGTTTAGGGTCCAGGTGAGGGCACGACAACGCTTTAGGGGGAGCGTACGTGTGAGGGCGTGGGTTAGTGTCAGCGAATGGGTTAGGATTAGGGGACGGGTGAGGGTCAGGCTTCGGGGAAGGGTTAGGGTTAGGGTTCGGGCTAGGGTTAGGTTTAGGGGACGGGGACGGTTTAGGGTCCAGGTGAGGGCACGACAACGCTTTAGGGCGAGCGTACGTGTGAGGGCGCGGGTTAGTGTCAGCGTACGGGTTAGGATTAGGGGACGGGTGAGGGTCAGGCTTCGGGGAAGGGTTAGGGTTAGGGTTCGGGCTAGGGTTAGGGTTAGGGGACGGGGACGGTTTAGGGTCCAGGTGAGGGTACGACAACGCTTTAGGGGGAGCGTACGTGTGAGGGCGTGGGTTAGTGTCAGCGTACGGGTTAGGATTATGGGACGGGTGAGGGTCAGGCTTCGGGGAAGGGTTAGGGTTTGGGCTAGGGTTAGGGTTAGGGGACGGGGACGGTTTAGGGTCCAGGTGAGGGCACGACAACGCTTTAGAGGGAGCGTACGTGTGAGGGCGCGGGTTAGTGTCAGCGTACGGTTTAGGATTAGCGGACGGTTGAGGGTCAGGCTTCGGGGAAGGGTTAGGGTTAGGGTTCGGGCTAGGGTTAGGGTTAGGGTACGGGGACGGTTTAGGGTCAATGTGAGGGTACGACAACGCTTTAGGGGGAGCGTACGTGTGAGGGCGCAGGTTAGTGTCAGCGTACGGGTTAGGATTAGGGGACGGGTGAGGGTCAGGCTTCGGGGAAGGGTTAGGGTTAGGGTTCGGGCTAGGGTTACGGTTAGGGGACGGGGACGGTTTAGGGTCCAGGTGAGGGTACGACAACGCTTTAGGGGGAGCGTACGTGTGAGGGCGCGGGTTAGTGTCAGCGTACGGGTTAGGATTAGGGTACGGTTGAGTGTCAGGCTTTGGGGAAGGGTAAGGGTTAGGGTTTGGGCTAGGGTTAGGGTTAGGGGACGGGGACTGTTTAGGGTCCAGGTGAGGGCACGACAACGCTTTAGGGGGAGCGTACGTGTGAGGGCGCGGGTTAGTGTCAGCGTACGAGTTAGGATTAGGGGACGGGTGAGAGTCAGGGTTCGGGGAAGGGTTAGGGTTAGGTTTCGGGCTAGGGTTAGGGTTAGGGGACGGGGACGGTTTAGGGTCCAGGTAAGGGCACGACAACCCTTAGGGGGAGCGTACGTGTGAGGGCGCGGGTTAGTGTCAGCGTACGGGTTAGGAATAGGGGACGGGTGAGGGTCAGGCTTCGGGGAAGGGTTAGGGTTAGGGTTCGGGCTAGGGTTAGGGTTAGGGGACGGGGACGGTTTAGGGTCCAGGTGAGGGCACGACAACGCTTTAGGGGGAGCATACGTATGAGTGTGTTTGTTAGTGCCAAGCGTACGGGTTAGGATTAGGGGACGGGTGAGGGTCAGGCTTCGGGGAAGGGTTAGAGTTCGGGCTAGGGTTAGGGTTAGGGGACGGGGACGGTTTAGGGTCCAGGTGAGGGCACGACAACGCTTTAGGGGGATCGTACATGTGAGAGCGCGGGTTAGTGTCAGCGTACGAGTTAGGATTATGGGACGGGTGAGGGTCAGGCTTCGGGGAAGGGTTAGGGTTAGGGTTCGGGCTAGGGTTAGGGTTAGGGGACGGGGACGGTTTAGGGTCCAGGTGAGGGTACGACAACGCTTTAGGGGGAGCGTACGTGTGAGGGCACGGGTTAGTGTCAGCGTACGGGTTAGGATTAGGGGACGGGTGAGGGTCAGGGTTCGGGAAAGGGTTAGTGTTAGGGTTCTGGCTAGGGTTAGGGTTAGGGGACGGGGACGGTTTAGGGTCCAGGTGAGGGTACGACAACGCTTTAGGGGGAGCGTACGTGTGAGGGCGCGGGTTAGTGTCAGCGTACGGGTTAGGATTAGGGGACGGGTGAGGGTCAGGCTTCGGGGAAGGGTTAGGGTTAGGGTTCGGGCTAGGGTTAGGGTTAGGGGACGGGGACGGTTTAGGGTCCAGGTGAGGGTACGACAACGCTTTAGGGGGAGCGTACGTGTGAAGGCGCGGGTTAGTGTCAGCGTACGGGTTAGCATTAGGGGACGGGTGAGGGTCAGGCTTCGGGGAAGGGTTAGGGTTAGGGTTCGGGCTAGGGTTAGTGTTAGGGGACGGGGACGGTTTAGGGTCCAGGTGAGGGCACGACAACGCTTTAGGGGGAGCGTACGTGTGAGGGCGTGGGTTAGTGTCAGCGAATGGGTTAGGATTAGGGGACGGGTGAGGGTCAGGCTTCGGGGAAGGGTTAGGGTTAGGGTTCGGGCTAGGGTTAGGGTTAGGGGACGGGGACGGTTTAGGGTCCAGGTGAGGGCACGACAACGCTTTAGAGGGAGCGTACGTGTGAGGGCGCGGGTTAGTGTCAGCGTACGGTTTAGGATTAGCGGACGGTTGAGGGTCAGGCTTCGGGGAAGGGTTAGGGTTAGGGTTCGGGCTAGGGTTAGGGTTAGGGTACGGGGACGGTTTAGGGTCCATGTGAGGGTACGACAACGCTTTAGGGGGAGCGTACGTGTGAGGGCGCGGGTTAGTGTCAGCGTACGGTTTAGGATTAGGGGACGGGTGAGGGTCAGGCTTCGGGGAAGGGTTAGGGTTAGGGTTCGGGCTAGGGTTAGGGTTAGGGGACGGGGACGGTTTAGGGTCCAGGTGAGGGCACGACAACGCTTTAGGGGGAGCATACGTATGAGTGTGTTTGTTAGTGCCAAGCGTACGGGTTAGGATTAGGGGACGGGTGAGGGTCAGGCTTCGGGGAAGGGTTAGGGTTCGGGCTAGGGTTAGGGTTAGGGGACAGGGACGGTTTAGGGTCCAGGTGAGGACACGACAACACTTTAGGGGGATCGTACGTGTGAGGGCGCGGGTTAGTGTCAGCGTACGAGTTAGGATTATGGGACGGGTGAGGGTCAGGCTTCGGGGAATGGTTAGGGTTAGGGTTCGGGCTAGGGTTAGATTTAGGGGACGGGGACGGTTTAGGGTCCAGGTGAGGGCACGACAACGCTTTAGGGGGAGCGTACGTGTGAGGGCGCGGGTTATTGTCAGCGTACGGGTTAGGATTAGGGGACGGGCGAGGGTCAGGCTTCGGGGAAGGTTTAGGGTTCGGGCTAGGGTTAGGGTTAGGGGACGGGGACGGTTTAGGGTCCAGGTGAGGGTACGACAACACTTTAGGGGGACCGTACGTGTGAGGGCGCGGTTTAGTGTCAGCGTACGGGTTAGGATTAGGGGACGGGTGAGGGTCAGGCTTCGGGGAAGGGTTAGGGTTAGGGTTCGGGCTAGGGTTAGGGTTAGGGGACGGGGACGGTTTAGGGTCCAGGTGAGGGCACGACAACGCTTTAGGGGGATCGTACGTGTGAGAGCGCGGGTTAGTGTCAGCGTACGAGTTAGGATTATGGGACGGGTGAGGGTCAGGCTTCGGGGAAGGGTTAGGGTTAGGGTTCGGGCTAGGGTTAGGGTTAGGGGACGGGGACGGTTTTGGGTCCAGGTGAGGGCACGACAACGCTTTAGGGGGAGCGTACGTATGATGGCGCGGGTTAGTGTCAGCGTACGGGTTAGGATTAGGTGACGGGTGAGGGTCAGGCTTCGGGGAAGGGTTAGGGTTAGGGTTCGGGCTAGGGTTAGGGTTAGGGGACGGGGACGGTTTAGGGTCTAGGTGAGGGCACGACAACGCTTTAGGGGGAGCGTACGTGTGAGGGCGCGGGTTAGTGTCAGCGTACGGGTTAGGATTAGGGGACGGGTGAGGGTCAGGCTTCGGGGAAGGTTTAGGGTTCGGGCTAGGGTTAGGGTTAGGGGACGAGGACGGTTTAGATTCCAGGTGAGGGTACGACAACGCTTTAGGGGGAGCGTACGTGTGAGGGCGCGGGTTAGTGTCAGCGTACGGTTTAGAATTAGGGGACGTTTGAGGGTCAGGCTTCGGGGAAGGGTTAGGGTTAGGGTTCGGGCTAGGGTTAGGGTTAGGTTACGGGGACGGTTTAGGGTGCATGTGAGGGTACGACAACGCTTTAGGGGGAGCGTACGTGTGAGAGCACGGGTTAGTGTCAGCGTACGGGTTAGGAATAGGGGACGGGTGAGGGTCAGGCTTCGGGGAAGGGTTAGGGTTAGGGTTCGGGATAGGGTTAGGGTTAGGGGACGGGGATGGTTTAGGGTCCAGGTGAGGACACGACAACGCTTTAGGGGGATCGTACGTGTGAGGGCGCGGGTTAGTGTCAGCGTACGAGTTAGGATTATGGGACGGGTGAGGGTCAGGCTTCGGGGAAGGGTTAGGGTTAGGGTACGGGCTAGGGTTAGGGTTAGGGGACGGGGACGGTTTAGGGTCCAGGTGAGGGCACGACAACGCTTTAGGGGGAGCGTACGTGTGAGGGCGCGGGTTAGTGTCAGCGTACGGGTTAGGATTAGGGGACGGGTGAGGGTCAGGCTTCGGGGAAGGGTTAGGGTTAGGGTTCGGGCTAGGGTTAGGGTTAGGGGACGGGGACGGTATAGGGTCCAGGTGAGGGCACGACAACGCTTTAGGGGGAGCGTACGTGTGAGGGCGTGGGTTATTGTCAGCGTACGGGTTAGGATTAGGGGACGGGTGAGGGTCAGGCTTCGGGGAAGGTTTAGGGTTCGGGCTAGGGTTAGGGTTAGGGGACGGGGACGGTTTAGGTTCCAGGTGAGGGTACGACAACGCTTTAAGGGGAGCGTATGTGTGAGGGCGCGGGTTACTGTCAGCGTACGAGTTAGGATTATGGGACGGGTGAGGGTCAGGCTTCGGGGAAGGGTTAGGGTTAGGATTCGGGCTAGGGTTACGGTTAGGGGACGGGGAAGGTTTAGGGTCCAGGTGAGGGTACGACAACACTTTAGGGGGAGCGTACGTGTGAGGGCGCGGTTTAGTGTCAGCGTACGGGTTAGGATTAGGGGACGGGTGAGGGTCAGGCATCAGGGAAGGGTTAGGGTTAGGGTTCGGGCTAGGGTTAGGGTTAGGGGACGGGGACGGTATAGGGTCCAGGTGAGGGCACGACAACGCTTTAGGGGGATCGTACGTGTGAGGGAGCGGGTTAGTGTCAGCGTACGAGTTAGGATTATGGGACGGGTGAGGGTCAGGCTTCGGGGAAGGGTTAGGGTTAGGGTTCGGGCTAGGGTTAGGGTTAGGGGACGGGGACGGTTTTGGGTCCAGGTGAGGGCACGACAACGCTTTAGGGGGAGCGTACGTATGATGGCGCGGGTTAGTGTCAGCGTACGGGTTAGGATTAGGTGACGGGTGAGGGTCAGGCTTCGGGGAAGGGTTAGGGTTAGGGTTCGGGCTAGGGTTAGGGTTAGGGGACGGGGACGGTTTAGGGTCCAGGTGAGGGCACGACAACGCTTTAGGGGGAGCGTACATGTGAGGGCGCGGGTTATTGTCAGCGTACGGGTTAGGATTAGGGGACGGGTGAGGGTCAGGCTTCGGGGAAGGTTTAGGGTTCGGGCTAGGGTTAGGGTTAGGGGATGAGGACGGTTTAGATTCCAGGTGAGGGTACGACAACGCTTTAGGGGGAGCGTACGTGTGAGGGCGCGGGTTAGTGTCAGCGTACGGGTTAGGATTAGGGGACGGGTGAGGGTCAGGCTTCGGGGAAGGGTTAGGGTTAGGATTCGGGCTAGGGTTAGGGTTAGGGGACGGGGACGGTTTAGGTTCCAGGTGAGGGTACGACAACGCTTTAGGGGGAGCGTACGTGTGAGGGCGCGGGTTAGGTTCAGCGTACGGGTTAGGATTAGGGGACGGGTGAGGGTCAGGGTTCGGGAAAGGGTTAGTGTTAGGGTTCTGGCTAGGGTTAGGGTTAGGGGACGGGGACGGTTTAGGGTCCAGGTGAGGGTACGACAACGCTTTAGGGGGAGCGTACGTGTGAGGGCGCGGGTTAGTGTCAGCGTACGGGTTAGGATTAGGGGACGGGTGAGGGTCAGGCTTCGGGGAAGTGTTAGGGTTAGGGTTCGGGCTAGGGTTAGGGTTAGGGGACGGGGACGGTTTAGGGTCCAGGTGAGGGCACGACAACGCTTTAGGGGGAGCGTACGTGTGAGGGCGCGGGATAGTGTCAGCGTACGAATTAGGATTAGGGGACGGGTGAGGGTCAGGCTTCGGGGAAGGGTTACGGTTAGGGTTCGGGCTAGGGTTAGGGTTAGGGGACGGGGAAGGTTTAGGGTCCAGGTGAGGGTACGACAACGCTTTAGGGGGAGCGTACATGTGAGGGCGCGTGTTAGTGTCAGCGTACGGGTTAGGATTAGGGGACGGGTGAGGGTCAGGCTTCGGGGAAGGGTTAGGGTTAGGGTTCGGGCTAGGGTTAGGGTTAGGGGACGGGGACGGTTTAGGGTCCAGGTGAGGGCACGACAACGCTTTAGGGGGAGCGTACGTGTGAGGGCGCGGGTTAGTGTCAGCGTATGGGTTAGGATTAGGGGACGGGTGAGGGTCGGGCTTCGGGGAAGGGTTAGGGTTAGGGTTCGGGCTAGGGTTAGGGTTAGGGGACGGGGACGGTTTAGGGTCCAGGTGAGGGTAAGACAACGCTTTAGGGGGAGTGTACGTGTGAGGGCACGGGTTAGTGTCAGCGTACGGGTTAGGATTAGGGGACGGGTGAGGGTCAGGCTTCGGGGAAGGGTTAGGGTTAGGGTTCTGGCTAGGGTTAGGGTTAGGGGACGGGGACGGTTTAGGGTCCAGGTGAGGGTACGACAACGCTTTAGGGGGAGCGTACGTGTGAGTGCGCGGGTTAGTGTCAGCGTACGGGTTAGGATTAGGGGACGGGTGAGGGTCAGGCTTCGGGGAAGGGTTAGGGTTAGGGTTCGGGCTAGGGTTAGGGTTAGGGGACGGGGACGGTTTAGGGTCCAGGTGAGGGCACGACAACGCTTTAGGGGGAGCGTACGTGTGAGGGTGCGGGTTAGTGTCAGCGTACGAGTTAGGATTAGGGGACGGGTGAGGGTCAGGCTTCGGGGAAGGGTTACGGTTAGGGTTCGGGCTAGCGTTAGGTTTAGGGGACGGGGACGGTTTAGGGTCCAGGTGAGGGTACGACAACGCTTTAGGGGGAGCGTACATGTGAGGGCGCGGGTTAGTTTCAGCGTACGGGTTAGGATTAGGGTACGGGTGAGGGTCAGGCTTCGAGGAAGAGTTAGGGTTAGGGTTCGGGCTAGGGTTAGGGTTAGGGGACGGGGACGGTTTAGGGTCCAGGTGAGGGTACGACAACGCTTTAGGGGGAGCGTACGTGTGAGGGCATGGGTTAGTGTCAGCGTACGGGTTAGGATTTGGGGACGGGTGAGGGTGAGGCTTCGGGGAAGGTTTAGGGTTCGGGCTAGGGTTAGGGTTAGGGGACGGGGACGGTTTAGGGTCCAGGTGAGGGCACGACAACGCTTTAGGGGGAGCGTACGTGTGAGGGGGCGGGTTAGTGTCAGCGTACGGTTTAGAATTAGGTGACGTTTGAGGGTCAGGCTTCGGGGAAGGGTTACGGTTAGGGTTCGGGCTAGGGTTAGGGTTAGGTTACGGGGACGGTTTAGGGTGCATGTGAGGGTACGACAACGCTTTAGGGGGAGCGTACGTGTGAGGGCACGGGTTAGTGTCAGCGTACGGGTTAGGAATAGGGGACGGGTGAGGGTCAGGCTTCGGGGAAGGGTTAGGTTTAGGGTTCGGGATAGGGTTAGGGTTAGGGGACGGGGATGGTTTAGGGTCCAGGTGAGGACACGACAACGCTTTAGGGGGATCGTACGTGTGAGGGCGCGGGTTAGTGTCAGCGTACGAGTTAGGATTATGGGACGGGTGAGGGTCAGGCTTCGGGGAAGGGTTAGGGTTAGGGTACGGGCTAGGGTTAGGGTTAGGGGACGGGGACGGTTTAGGGTCCAGGTGAGGGCACGACAACGCTTTAGGGGGAGCGTACGTGTGAGGGCGTGGGTTAGTGTCAGCGTACGGGTTAGGATTAGGGGACGGGTGAGGGTCAGGCTTCGGGGAAGGGTTAGGGTTAGGGTTCGGGCTAGGGTTAGGGTTAGGGGACGGGGACGGTATAGGGTCCAGGTGAGGGCACGACAACGCTTTAGGGGGAGCGTACGTGTGAGGGCGCAGGTTATTGTCAGCGTACGGGTTAGGATTAGGGGACGGGTGAGGGTCAGGCTTCGGGGAAGGTTTAGGGTTCGGGCTAGGGTTAGGGTTAGGGGACGGGGACGGTTTAGGTTCCAGGTGAGGGTACGACAACGCTTTAAGGGGAGCGTATGTGTGAGGGCGCGGGTTACTGTCAGCGTACGAGTTAGGATTATGGGACGGGTGAGGGTCAGGCTTCGGGGAAGGGTTAGGGTTAGGATTCGGGCTAGGGTTACGGTTAGGGGACGGGGAAGGTTTAGGGTCCAGGTGAGGGTACGACAACACTTTAGGGGGAGCGTACGTGTGAGGGCGCGGTTTAGTGTCAGCGTACGGGTTAGGATTAGGGGACGGGTGAGGGTCAGGCTTCAGGGAAGGGTTAGGGTTAGGGTTCGGGCTAGGGTTAGGGTTAGGGGACGGGGACGGTATAGGTTCCAGGTGAGGGCACGACAACGCTTTAGGGGGAACGTACGTGTGAGGGAGCGGGTTAGTGTCAGCGTACGAGTTAGGATTATGGGAAGGGTGAGGGTCAGGCTTCGGGGAAGGGTTAGGGTTAGGGTTCGGGCTAGGGTTAGGGTTAGGGGACGGGGACGGTTTAGGGTCCAGGTGAGGGCACGACAACGCTTTAGGGGGAGCGTACGTGTGAGGGCGCGGGTTAGTGTCAGCGTACGGGTTAGGATTAGGGGACGGGTGAGGGTCAGGCTTCGGGGAAGGGTTAGGGTTAGGGTTCGGGCTAGGGTTAGGGTTAGGGGACGGGGACGGTTTAGGGTCCAGGTGAGGGCACGACAACGCTTTAGGGGGAGCGTACGTGTGAGGGCGCGGGTTATTGTCAGCGTACGGGTTAGGATTAGGGGACGGGTGAGGGTCAGGCTTCGGGGAAGGTTTAGGGTTCGGGCTGGGGTTAGGGTTAGGGGATGGGGACGGTTTAGTGTCCAGGTGAGGGTACGACAACGCTTTAGGGGGAGCGTACGTGTGAGGGCGCGGGTTAGTGTCAGCGTACGGGTTAGGATTAGGGGACGGGTGAGGGTCAGGCTTCGGGGAAGGGTTAGGGTTAGGATTCGGGCTAGGGTTAGGGTTAGGGGACGGGGACGGTTTAGGGTCCAGGTGAGGGTACGACAACGCTTTAGGGGGAGCGTACACGTGAGGGCGCGGGTTAGTGTCAGCGTACGGGTTAGGATTAGGGGACGGGTGAGGGTCAGGCTTCGGGGAAGGGTTAGGGTTAGGGTTCGGGCTAGGGTTAGGGTTAGGGGACGGGGACGGTTTAGGGTCCAGGTGAGGGCACGACAACGCTTTAGGGGGAGCGTACGTGTGAGGGCGCGGGTTAGTGTCAGCGTATGGGTTAGGATTAGGGGACGGGTGTGGGTCAGGCTTCGGGGAAGGGTTAGGGTTAGGGTTCGGGCTAGGGTTAGGGTTAGGGGACGGGGACGGTTTAGGGTCCAGGTGAGGGTAAGACAACGCTTTAGGGGGAGCGTACGTGTGAGGGCGCAGGTTAGTGTCAGCGTACGGGTTAGGATTAGGGGACGGGTGAGGGTCAGGCTTCGGGGAAGGGTTAGGGTTAGGGTTAGGGCTAGGGTTAGGGTTAGGGGACGGGGACGGTTTAGGGTCCAGGTGAGGGCACGACAACTCTTTAGGGGGAGCGTACGTGTGAGGGCGCGGGTTAGTGTCAGCGTACGGTTTAGGATTAGGGGACGGGTGAGGGCCAGGCTTCGGGGAAGGGTTAGGGTTAGGATTCGGGCGAGGGTTAGGGTTAGGGGACGGGGACGGTTTAGGGTCCAGGTGAGGGTACGACAACGCTTTAGGGGGAGCGTACGTGTGAATGCGCGGGTTAGTGTCAGCGTACGGGTTAGCATTAGGGGACGGGTGAGGGTCAGGCTTCGGGGAAGGGTTAGGGTTAGGGTTCGGGCTAGGGTTAGGGTTAGGGGACGGGGACGGTTTAGGGTCCAGGTGAGGGCACGACAACGCTTTACGGGGAGCGTACGTGTGAGGGCGTGGGTTAGTGTCAGCGAATGGGTTAGGATTAGGGGACGGGTGAGGGTCAGGCTTCAGGGAAGGGTTAGGGTTAGGGTTCGGGCTAGGGCTAGGTTTAGGGGACGGGGACGTTTTAGGGTCCAGGTGAGGGCACGACAACGGTTTAGGTCGAGCGTACGTGTGAGGGCGCGGGTTGGTGTCAGCGTACGGGTTAGGATTAGGGGACGGGTGAGGGTCAGGCTTCGGGGAAGGGTTAGGGTTAGGGTTCTGGCTAGGGTTAGGGTTAGGGGACGGGGACGGTTTAGGGTCCAGGTGAGGGTACGACAACGCTTTAGGGGGAGCGTACGTGTGAGGGCGTGGGTTAGTGTCAGCGTACGGGTTAGGATTAGGGGACGGGTGAGGGTCAGGCTTCGGGGAAGGGTTAGGGTTCGGGCTAGGGTTAGGGTTAGGAGACGGGGACGGTTTAGGGTCCAGGTGAGGGCACGACAACGCTTTAGGGGGAGCGTACGTGTGAGGGCGCGGATTAGTGTCAGCGTACGGTTTAGGATTAGGGGACGGTTGAGGGTCAGGCTTCGGGGAAGTGTTAGGGTTAGGGTTTGGGCTAGGGTTAGGGTTAGGGTACGGGGACGGTTTAGGGTCCATGTGAGGGTACGACAACGCTTTAGGGGGAGCGTACGTGTGAGGGCGCGGGTTAGTGTCAGCGTACGGGTTAGGATTAGGGGACGGGTGAGGGTCAGTCTTCAGGGAAGGGTTAGGGTTAGGGTTCGGGCTAGGGTTAGGGTTAGGGGACGGGGACGGTTTAGAGTCCAGGTGAGGGCATGACAACGCTTTAGGGGGATCGTACGTGTGAGGGCACGGGTTAGTGTCAGCGTACGAGTTAGGATTATGGGACGGGTGAGGGTCAGGCTTCGGGGAAGGGTTAGCGTTAGGGTTCGGGCTAGGGTTAGGGTTAGGGGACGGGGACGGTTTAGGGTCCAGGTGAGGGCACGACAACGCTTTAGGGGGAGCGTACGTGTGAGGGCGCGGGTTAGTGTCAGCGTACGGGTTAGGATTAGGGGACGGGTGAGGGTCAGGCTTCGGGGAAGGGTTAGGGTTAGGATTCGGGCTAGGGTTAGGGTTAGGGGACGGGGACGGTTTAGGGTCCAGGTGAGGGCACGACAACGCTTTAGGGGGAGCGTACGTGTGAGGGCTCGGTTTAGTGTCAGCGTACGGGTTAGGATTAGGGGATGGGTGAGGGTCAGGCTTCAGGGAAGGGTTAGGGTTAGGGTTCGGGCTAGGGTTAGGATTAGGGGACGGGGACGGTTTAGGGTCCAGGTGAGGGCAAGACAATACTTTAGGGGGAACGTACGTGTGAGGGCGCGGGTTAGTGTCAGCGTACGGGTTAGGATTAGGGGACGGGTGAGGGTCAGGCTTCGGGGAAGGTTTAGGGTTAGGGTTCGGGCTAGGGTTAGTATTAGGGGACGGGGATGGTTTAGGGTCCAGGTGAGGGCACGACAACGCTTTAGGGGGAGCGTAGGTGTGAGGGCGCGGGTTAGTGTCAGCGTACGGGTTAGGATTAGGGGAAGGGTGAGGGTCAGGCTTCGGGGAAGGGTTAGGGTTAGTGTTCGGGCTAGGGTTAGGGTTAGGGGACGGGGACGGTTTAGGGTCCATGTGAGGGCATGAAAACGCTTTAGGGGGAGCATACGTATGAGTGTGTGGGTTAGTGCCAAGCGTACGGGTTAGGATTAGGGGACGGGTGAAGGTCAGGCTTCGGGGAAGGGTTAGGGTTAGGTTTCGGGCTAGGGTTAGGGTTAGGGGACGGGGACGGTTTAGGGTCCAGGTGAGGGTACGACAACGCTTTAGGGGGTGCGTATGTGTGAGGGCGCGGGTTAGTGTCAGCGTACGGGTTAAGATTAGGGGACGGGTGAGGGTCAGGCTTCGCGGAAGGGTTAGGGTTAGGATTCGGGCTAGGGTTAGGGTTAGGGGACGGGGACGGTTTAGGGTCCAGGTGAGGGTACGACAACGCTTTAGGGGGAGCGTACGTGTGAGGGCGCGGTTTAGTGTCAGCGTACGGGTTAGGATTAGGGGACGGGTGAGGGTCAGGATTCAGGGAAGGTTTAGGGTTAGGGTTCGGGCTAGGGTTATGGTTAGGGGACGGGGACGGCTTAGGGTCCAGGTGAGGACACGACAACGCTTTAGGGGGATCGTACGTGTGAGGGCGCGGGTTAGTGTCAGCGTACGAGTTAGGATTATGGGATGGGTGAGGGTCAGGCTTCGGGGAAGGGTTAGGGTTAGGGTTCGGGCTGGGGTTAGGGTTAGGGAACGGGGACGGTTTAGGGTCGAGGTGAGGGCACGACAACGCTTTAGGGGGAGCGTACGTGTGAGGGCGCGGGTTAGTGTCAGCGTACGGGTTAGGATTAGGGGACGGGTGAGGGTCAGGCTTCGGGGAAGGTTTAGGGTTAGGGTTCGGGCTAGGATTAGGGTTAGGGGACGGGGACGGTTTAGGGTCCAGGTGAGGGCACGACAACGCTTTAGGGGGAGCGTACGTGTGAGGGCGCGGGTTATTGTCAGCGTACGGTTTAGGATTAGGGGACGGGTGAGGGTCAGGCTTCGGGGAAGGTTTAGGGTTCGGGCTAGGGTTAGGGTTAGGGGACGGGGACGGTTTAGGGTACAGGTGAGGGTACGACAACGCTTTAAGGGGAGCGTATGTGTGAGGGCGCGGGTTACTGTCAGCGTACGAGTTAGGATTATGGGACGGGTGAGGGTCAGGCTTCGGGGAAGGGTTAGGGTTAGGATTCGGGCTAGGGTTACGGTTAGGGGACGGGGACGGTTTAGGGTCCAGGTGAGGGCACGACAACGCTTTAGGGGGAGCGTACGTGTGAGGGCGTGTGTTAGTGTCAGCGAATGGGTTAGGATTAGGGGACGGGTGAGGGTCAGGCTTCGGGGAAGGGTTAGGGTTAGGGTTCGGGCTAGGGTTAGGGTTAGGGGACGGGGACGGTTTAGGGTCCAGGTGAGGGCACGACAATGCTTTAGGGCGAGCGTACGTGTGAGGGCGCGGGTTAGTGTCAGCGTATGGGTGAGGATTAGGGGACGGGTGAGGGTCAGGCTTCGGGGAAGGGTTAGGGTTAGGGTTCGGGCTAGGGTTAGGGTTAGTGGACGGGGACGGTTTAGGGTCCAGGTGAGGGTACGACAACGCTTTAGGGGGAGCGTACGTGTGAGGGCGTGGGTTAGTGTCAGCGTACGGGTTAGGATTAGGGGACGGGTGAGGGTCAGGCTTCGGTGAAGGGTTAGGGTTCGGGCTAGGGTTAGGGTTAGGGGACGGGGACGGTTTAGGGTCCAGGTGAGGGCACGACAACGCTTTAGGGGGAGCGTACGTGTGAGGGCGCGGGTTAGTGTCAGCGTACGGTTTAGGATTAGGGGACGGTTGAGGGTCTGGCTTCGGGGAAGGGTTAGGGTTAGGGTGCGGGCTAGGGTTAGGGTTAGGGTACGGGGACGGTTTAGGGTCCATGTGAGGGTACGACAACGCTTTAGGGGGAGCGTACGTGTGAGGGCGCGGGTTAGTGTCAGCGTACGGGGTAGGATTAGGGGACGGGTGAGGGTCAGGCTTCGGGGAGGGGTTAGGTTTAGGGTTCGGGCAAGGGTTAGGGTTAGGGAACGGGGACGGTTTAGGGTCCAGGTGAGGGTACGACAACGCTTTAGGGGGAGCGTACGTGTGAGGGCGTGGTTTAGTGTCAGCGTACGGGTTAGGATTAGGGGACGGGTGAGGGTCAGGCTTCAGGGAAGGGTTAGGGTTAGGGTTCGGGCTAGGGTTAGGGTTAGGGGACGGGGACGGTTTAGGGTCCAGGTGAGGGCATGACAACGCTTTAGGGGGATCGTACGTGTGAGGGCGCGGGTTAGTGTCAGCGTACGAGTTAGGATTAAGGGACGGGTGAGGGTCAGGCTTCGGGGAAGGGTTAGGGATAGGGTTTGGGCTAGGGTTAGGGTTAGGGGACGGGGACGGTTTAGGGTCCAGGAGAGGTCACGACAACGCTTTAGGGGGAGCGTAAGTGTGAGGGCGCGGGTTAGTGTCAGCGTACGGGTTAGGATTAGGGGACGGGTGAGGGTCAGGCTTCGGGGAAGGGTTAGGGTTAGGGTTCTGGCTAGGGTTAGGGTTAGGGGACGGGGACGGTTTAGGGTCCAGGTGAGGGCACGACAACGCTTTAGGGGGAGCGTACGTGTGAGGGCGCGGGTTAGTGTCAGCGTACGAGTTAGGATTAGGGGACGGGTGAGGGTCAGGCTTCGGAGAAGAGTTAGGGTTAGGGTTCGGGCTAGGGTTAGGGTTAGGGGACGGGGACGGTTTAGGGTCCAGGTGAGGGCACGACAAGGCTTTAGGGGGAGCGTACGTGTGAGGGCGCGGGTTAGTGTCAGCGTACGGGTTAGGATTAGGGGACGGGTGAGGGTCAGGCTTCGGGGAAGGGTTAGGGTTAGGATTCGGGCTAGGGTTAGGGTTAGGGGACGGGGACGGTTTAGGGTCCAGGTGAGGGTACGACAACGCTTTAGGGGGATCGTACGTGTGAGGGCGCGGTTTAGTGTCAGCGTACGGGTTAGGATTAGGGGACGGGTGAGGGTCAGGCTTCAGGGAAGGGTTAGGGTTAGGGTTCGGGCTAGGGTTAGGATTAGGGGACGGGGACGGTTTAGGGTCCAGGTGAGGGCACGACAACGCTTTAGGGGGATCGTACATGTGAGGGCGCGGGTTAGTGTCAGCGTACGAGTTAGGATTATGGGACGGGTGAGGGTCAGTCTTCATGGAAGGGTTAGGGTTAGGGTTCGGGCTAGGGTTAGGGTTAGGGGACGGGGACGGTTTAGGGTCCAGGTGAGGGCACGACAACGCTTTAGGGGGAGCGTACGTGTGAGGGCGCGGTTTAGTGTCAGCGTACGGTTTAGGATTAGGGGACGGGTGAGGGTCAGGCTTCAGGGAAGGGTTAGGGTTAGGGTTCGGGCTAGGGTTAGGGTTAGGGGACGGGGACGGTTTAGGGTCCAGGTGAGGACACGACAACGCTTTAGGGGGATCGTACGTGTGAGGGCGCCGGTTAGTGTCAGCGTACGAGTTAGGATTATGGGACGGGTGAGGGTCAGGCTTCGGGGAAGAGTTAGGGTTAGGGTTCGGGCTAGGGTTAGGGTTAGGGGACGCGGACGATTTAGGGTCCAGGTGAGGGCACGACAACGCTTTAGGGGGAGCGTACATGTGAGGGCGCGGGTTATGGTCAGCGTACGGGTTAGGATTAGGGGACGGGTGAGGGTCAGGCTTCGGGGAAGGTTTAGGGTTCGGGCTAGGGTTAGGGTTAGGGGACGGGGACGGTTTAGGGTCCAGGTGAGGGTACGACAACGCTTTAAGGGGAGCGTACGTGTGAGGGCGCGGGTTAGTGTCAGCGTACGGGTTAGGATTAGGGGACGGGTGAGGGTCAGGCTTCGGGGAAGGGTTAGCCTTAGGGTTCGGGCTAGGGTTAGGGTTAGGGGACGGGGACGGTTTAGGGTCCAGGTGAGGGCACGACAACGCTTTAGGGGGATCGTACGTGTGAGGGAGCGGGTTAGTGTCAGCGTACGAGTTAGGATTATGGGACGGGTGAGGGTCAGGCTTCGGGGAAGGGTTAGGGTTAGGGTTCGGGCTAGGGTTAGGGTTAGGGGACGGGGACGGTTTAGGGTCCAGGTGAGGGCATGACAACGCTTTAGGGGGAGCGTACGTGTGAGGGCGCGGGTTAGTGTCAGCGTACGGGTTAGGATTAGGGGACGGGTGAGGGTCAGGCTTCGGGGAAGGGTTAGGGTTATGGTTCGGGCTAGGGTTAGGGTTAGTGGACGGGGACGGTTTAGGGTCCAGGTGAGGGCACGACAACGCTTTAGGGGGAGCGTACGTGTGAGGGCGCGGGTTATTGTCAGCGTACGGGTTAGGATTAGGGGACGGGTGAGGGTCAGGCTTCGGGGAAGGTTTAGGGTTCGGGCTAGGGTTAGGGTTAGGGGACGGGGACGGTTTAGGGTCCAGGTGAGGGTACGACAACGCTTTAGGGGGAGCGTACGTGTGAGGGCGCGGGTTAGTGTCAGCGTACGGGTTAGGATTAGGGGACGGGTGAGGGTCAAGCTTCGGGGAAGGGTTAGGGTTAGGATTCGGGCTAGGGTTAGGGTTAGGGGACTGGGACGGTTTAGGGTCCAGGTGAGGGTACGACAACACTTTAGGGGGAGCGTACACGTGAGGGCGCGGGTTAGTGTCAGCGTACGGGTTAGGATTAGGGGACGGGTGAGGGTCAGGCTTCGGGGAAGGTTTAGGGTTAGGGTTCGGGCTAGGGTTAGGGTTAGGGGACGGGGACGGTTTAGGGTCCAGGTGAGGGTAAGACAACGCTTTAGGGGGAGCGTACGTGTGAGGGCGCAGGTTAGTGTCAGCGTACGGGTTAGGATTAGGGGACGGGTGAGGGTCAGGCTTCGGGGAAGGGTTAGGGTTAGGGTTAGGGCTAGGTTTAGGGTTAGGGGACGGGGACGGTTTAGGGTCCAGGTGAGGGCACGACAACGCTTTAGGGGGAGCGTACGTGTGAGGGCACGGGTTAGTGTCAGCGTACGGTTTAGGATTAGGGGACGGGTGAGGGCCAGGCTTCGGGGAAGGGTTAGGGTTAGGATTCGGGCGAGGGTTAGGGTTAGGGGACGGGGACGGTTTAGGGTCCAGGTGAGGGTACGACAACGATTTAGGGGGAGCGTACGTGTGAAGGCGCGGGTTAGTGTCAGCGTACGGGATAGCATTAGGGGACGGGTGAGGGTCAGGCTTCGGGGAAGGGTTAGGGTTAGGGTTCGGGCTAGGGTTAGGGTTAGGGGACGGGGACGGTTTAGGGTCCAGGTGAGGGCACGACAACGCTTTACGGGGAGCGTACGTGTGAGGGCGTGGGTTAGTGTCAGCGAATGTGTTAGGATTAGGGGATGGGTGAGGGTCAGGCTTCGGGGAAGGGTTAGGGTTAGGGTTCGGGCTAGGGCTAGGTTTAGGGGACGGGGACGGTTTAGAGTCCAGGTGAGGGCACGACAACGGTTTAGGGCGAGCGTACGTGTGAGGGCGCGGGTTAGTGTCAGCGTATGGGTTAGGATTAGGGGACGGGTGAGGGTCAGGCTTCGGGGAAGGGTTAGGGTTAGGGTTCTGGCTAGGGTTAGGGTTAGGGGACGGGGACGGTTTAGGGTCCAGGTGAGGGCACGACAACGCTTTAGGGGGAGCGTACGTGTGAGGGCGCGGGTTAGTGTCAGCGTACGAGTTAGGATTAGGGGACGGGTGAGGGTCAGGCTTCGGGGAAGAGTTAGGGTTAGGGTTCGGGCTAGGGTTAGGGTTAGGGGACGGGGACGGTTTAGGGTCCAGGTGAGGGTACGACAACGCTTTAGGGGGATTGTACGTGTGAGGGCGCGGTTTAGTGTCAGCGTACGGGTTAGGATTAGGGGACGGGTGAGGGTCAGGCTTCAGGGAAGGGTTAGGGTTAGGGTTCGGGCTAGGGTTAGGTTTAGGGGACGGGGACGGTTTAGGGTCCAGGTGAGGGCACGACAACGCTTTAGGGGGATCGTACATGTGAGGGCGCGGGTTAGTGTCAGCGTACGAGTTAGGATTATGGGACGGGTGAGGGTCAGGCTTCATGGAAGGGTTAGGGTTAGGGTTCGGGCTAGGGTTAGGGTTAGGGGACGGGGACGGTTTAGGGTCCAGGTGAGGGCACGACAACGCTTTAGGGGGAGCGTACGTGTGAGGGCGCGGGTTAGTGTCAGCGTGCGGGTTAGGATTAGGGGACGGGTGAGGGTCAGGCTTCGGGGAAGGGTTAGGGTTAGGGTTCAGGCTAGGGTTAGGGTTAGGGGACGGGGACGGTTTAGGGTTCAGGTGAGGGTACGACAACGCTTTAGGGGGAGCGTACGTGTGAGGGCGCGGTTTAGTGTCAGCGTACGGTTTAGGATTAGGTGACGGGTGAGGGTCAGGCTTCCGGGAAGGGTTAGGGTTAGGGTTCGGGCTAGGGTTAGGGTTAGAGGACGGGGACGTTTTAGGGTCCAGGTGAGGGTACGACAACGCTTTAGGGGGATCGTACATGTGAGGGCGCGGGTTAGTGTCAGCGTACGAGTTAGGATTATGGGACGGGTGAGGGTCAGGCTTCGGGGAAGTGTTAGGGTTAGGGTTCGGGCTAGGGTTAGGGTTAGGGGACGGGGACGGTTTAGGGTCCAGGTGAGGGCACGACAACGCTTTAGGGGGAGCGTACGTGTGAGGGCACGGGTTAGTGTCAGCGTATGGGTTAGGATTAGGGGACGGGTGAGGGTCGGGCTTCGGGGAAGGGTTAGGGTTAGGGTTCGGGCTAGGGTTAGGGTTAGGGGACGGGGACGGTTTAGGGTCCAGGTGAGGGTAAGACAACACTTTAGGGGGAGCGTACGTGTGAGGGCACGGGTTAGTGTCAGCGTACGGGTTAGGATTAGGGGACGGGTGAGGGTCAGGCTTCGGGGAAGGGTTAGGGTTAGGGTTCTGGCTAGGGTTAGGGTTAGGGGACGGGGACGGTTTAGGGTCCAGGTGAGGGTACGACAACGCTTTAGGGGGAGCGTACGTGTGAGGGCGCGGGTTAGTGTCAGCGTACGGGTTAGGATTAGGGGACGGGTGAGGGTCAGGCTTCGGGGAAGGGTTAGGGTTAGGGTTCGGGCTAGGGTTAGGGTTAGGGGACGGGGACGGTTTAGGGTCCAGGTGAGGGCACGACAACGCTTTAGGGGGAGCGTACGTGTGAGGGCGTGGGTTAGTGTCAGCGTACGAGTTAGGATTAGGGGACGGGTGAGGGTCAGGCTTCGGGGAAGGGTTACGGTTAGGGTTCGGGCTAGCGTTAGGGTTAGGGGACGGGGACGGTTTAGGGTCCAGGTGAGGGTACGACAACGCTTTAGGGGGAGCGTACATGTGAGGGCGCGGGTTAGTTTCAGCGTACGGGTTAGGATTAGGGTACGGGTGAGGGTCAGGCTTCGATGAAGAGTTAGGGTTAGGGTTCGGACTAGGGTTAGGATTGGGGGACGGGGACGGTTTAGGGTCCAGGTGAGGGTACGACAACGCTTTAGGAGGAGCGTACGTGTGAGGGCATGGGTTAGTGTCAGCGTACGGGTTAGGATTTGGGGACGGGTGAGGGTGAGGCTTCGGGGAAGGGTTAGGGTTCGGGCTAGGGTTAGGGTTAGGGGACGGGGTCGGTTTAGGGTCCAGGTGAGGGCACGACAACGCTTTACGGGGAGCGTACGTGTGAGGGTGCGGGTTAGTGTCAGCGTACGGTTTAGAATTAGGGGACGTTTGAGGGTCAGGCTTCGGGGAAGGGTTAGGGTTAGGGTTCGGTCTAGGGTTAGGGTTAGGTTACGGGGACGGTTTAGGGTGCATGTGAGGGTACGACAACGCTTTAGGGGGAGCGTACGTGTGAGGGCACGGGTTAGTGTCAGCGTACGGGTTAGGAATAGGGGACGGGTGAGGGTCAGGCTTCGGGGAAGTGTTAGGGTTAGGGTTCGGGATAGGGTTAGGGTTAGGGGACGGGGATGGTTTAGGGTCCAGTTGAGGACACGACAACGCTTTAGGGGGATCGTACGTGTGAGGGCGCGGGTTAGTGTCAGCGTATGAGTTAGGATTATGGGACGGGTGAGGGTCAGGCTTCGGGGAAGGGTTAGGGTTAGGGTACGGGCTAGGGTTAGGGTTAGGGGACGGGGACGGTTTAGGGTCCAGGTGAGGGCACGACAACGCTTTAGGGGGAGCGTACGTGTGAGGGCGCGGGTTAGTGTCAGCGTACGGGTTAGGATTAGGGGACGGGTGAGGGTCAGGCTTCGGGAAAGGGTTAGGGTTAGGGTTCGGGCTAGGGTTAGGGTTAGGGGACGGGGACGGTATAGCGTCCAGGTGAGGGCACGACAACGCTTTAGGCGGAGCGTACGTGTGAGGGCGCGGGTTATTGTCAGCGTACGGGTTAGGATTAGGGGACGGGTGAGGGTCAGGCTTCGGGGAAGGTTTAGGGTTCGGGCTAGGGTTAGGGTTAGGGGACGGGGACGGTTTAGGTTCCAGGTGAGGGTACGACAACGCTTTAAGGGGAGCGTATGTGTGAGGGCGCGGGTTACTGTCAGCGTACGAGTTAGGATTATGGGACGGGTGAGGGTCAGGCTTCGGGGAAGGGTTAGGGTTAGGGTTCGGGCTAGGGTTACGGTTAGGGGACGGGGACGGTTTAGAGTCCAGGTGAGGGCATGACAACGCTTTAGGGGGAGCGTACGTGTGAGGGCGCGGGTTAGTGTCAGCGTACGGGTTAGGATTAGGGGACGGGTGAGGGTCAGGCTTCGGGGAAGGGTTAGGGTTAGGGTTCGGGCTAGGGTTAGGGTTAGTGGACGGGGACGGTTTAGGGTCCAGGTGAGGGCACGACAACGCTTTAGGGGGAGCGTACGTGTGAGGGCGCGGGTTATTGTCAGCGTACGGGTTAGTATTAGGGGACGGGTGAGGGTCAGGCTTCGGGGAAGGTTTAGGGTTCGGGCTAGGGTTAGGGTTAGGGGACGGGGACGGTTTAGGGTCCAGGTGAGGGTACGACAACGCTTTAGGGGGAGCGTACGTGTGAGGGCGCGGGTTAGTGTCAGCGTACGGGTTAGGATTAGGGGACGGGTGAGGGTCAAGCTTCGGGGAGGGGTTAGGGTTAGGATTCGGGCTAGGGTTAGGGTTAGGGGACGGGGACGGTTTAGGGTCCAGGTGAGGGTACGACAACACTTTAGGGGGAGCGTACACGTGAGGGCACGGGTTAGTGTCAGCGTACGGGTTAGGATTAGGGGACGGGTGAGGGTCAGGCTTCGGGGAAGGGTTAGGGTTAGGGTTCGGGCTAGGGTTAGGGTTAGGGGACGGGGACGGTTTAGGGTCCAGGTGAGGGTAAGACAACACTTTAGGGGGAGCGTACGTGTGAGGGCGCAGGTTAGTGTCAGCGTACGGGTTAGGATTAGGGGACGGGTGAGGGTCAGGCTTCGGGGAAGGGTTAGGGTTAGGGTTAGGGCTAGGTTTAGGGTTAGGGGACGGGGACGGTTTAGGGTCCAGGTGAGGGCACGACAACGCTTTAGGGGGAGCGTACGTGTGAGGGCGCGGGTTAGTGTCAGCGTACGGTTTAGGATTAGGGGACGGGTGAGGGCCAGGCTTCGGGGAAGGGTTAGGGTTAGGATTCGGGCGAGGGTTAGGGTTAGGGGACGGGGACGGTTTAGGGTCCAGGTGAGGGTACGACAACGCTTTAGGGGGAGCGTACGTGTGAAGGCGCGGGTTAGTGTCAGCGTACGGGATAGCATTAGGGGACGGGAGAGGGTCAGGCTTCGGGGAAGGGTTAGGGTTAGGGTTCGGGCTAGGGTTAGGGTTAGGGGACGGGGACGGTTTAGGGTCCAGGTAAGGGCACGACAACGCTTTAGGGGGAGCGTACGTGTGAGGGCGCGGGTTAGTGTCAGCGTACGAGTTAGGATTAGGGGACGGGTGAGGGTCAGGCTTCGGGGAAGAGTTAGGGTTAGGGTTCGGGCTAGGGTTAGGGTTAGGGGACGGGGACGGTTTAGGGTCCAGGTGAGGGTACGACAACGCTTTAGGGGGATTGTACGTGTGAGGGCGCGGTTCAGTGTCAGCGTACGGGTTAGGATTAGGGGACGGGTGAGTGTCAGGCTTCAGGGAAGGGTTAGGGTTAGGGTTCGGGCTAGGGTTAGGATTAGGGGACGGGGACGGTTTAGGGTCCAGGTGAAGGCACGACAACGCTTTAGGGGGATCGTACATGTGAGGGCGCGGGTTAGTGTCAGCGTACGAGTTAGGATTATGGGACGGGTGAGGGTCAGGCTTAATGGAAGGGTTAGGGTTAGGGTTCGGGCTAGGGTTAGGGTTAGGGGACGGGGACGGTTTAGGGTCCAGGTGAGGGCACGACAACGCTTTAGGGGGAGCGTACGTGTGAGGGCGCGGGTTAGTGTCAGCGTACGGGTTAGGATTAGGGGACGGGTGAGGGTCAGGCTTCGGGGAAGGGTTAGGGTTAGGGTTCAGGCTAGGGTTAGGGTTAGGGGACGGGGACGGTTTAGGGTTCAGGTGAGGGTACGACAACGCTTTAGGGGGAGCGTACGTGTGAGGGTGCGGTTTATTGTCAGCGTACGGTTTAGGATTAGGGGACGGGTGAGGGTCAGGCTTCAGGGAAGGGTTAGGGTTAGGGTTCGGGCTAGGGTTAGGGTTAGGGGACGGGGACGGTTTAGGGTCCAGGTGAGGACACGACAACGCTTTAGGGGGATCGTACGTGTGAGGGCGCGGGTTAGTGTCAGCGTACGAGTTAGGATTATGGGACGGGTGAGGGTCAGGCTTCGGGGAAGGGTTAGGGTTAGGTTTCGGGCTAGGGTTAGGGTTAGGGGACGGGGACGGTTTAGGGTCCAGGTGAGGGCACGACAACGCTTTAGGGGGAGCGTACGTGTGAGGGCGCGGGTTAGTGTCAGCGTATGGGTTAGGATTAGGGGACGGGTGAGGGTCGGGCTTCGGGGAAGGGTTAGGGTTAGGGTTCGGGCTAGGGTTAGGGTTAGGGGACGGGGACGGTTTAGGGTCCAGGTGAGGGTAAGACAACGCTTTAGGGGGAGCGTACGTGTGAGGGCACGGGTTAGTGTCAGCGTACGGGTTAGGATTAGGGGACGGGTGAGGGTCAGGCTTCGGGGAAGGGTTAGGGTTAGGGTTCTGGCTAGGGTTAGGGTTAGGGGACGGGGACGGTTTAGGGTCCAGGTGAGGGTACGACAACGCTTTAGGGGGAGCGTACGTGTGAGGGCGCGGGTTAGTGTCAGCGTATGGGTTAGGATTAGGGGACGGGTGAGGGTCAGGCTTCGGGGAAGGGTTAGGGTTAGGGTTCGGGCTAGGGTTAGGGTTAGGGGACGGGGACGGTTTAGGGTCCAGGTGAGGGCACGACAACGCATTAGGGGGAGCGTACGTGTGAGGGCGCGGGTTAGTGTCAGCGTACGAGTTAGGATTAGGGGACGGGTGAGGGTCAGGCTTCGGGGAAGGGTTACGGTTAGGGTTCGGGCTAGCGTTAGGGTTAGGGGACGGGGACGGTTTAGGGTCCAGGTGAGGGTACGACAACGCTTTAGGGGGAGCGTACATGTGAGGGCGCGGGTTAGTTTCAGCGTACGGGTTAGGATTAGGGTACGGGTGAGGGTCAGGCTTCGAGGAAGAGTTAGGGTTAGGGTTCGGGCTAGGGTTAGGATTAGGGGACGGGGACGGTTTAGGGTCCAGGTGAGGGTACGACAACGCTTTAGGGGGAGCGTACGTGTGAGGGCATGGGTTAGTGTCAGCGTACGGGTTAGGATTTGGGGACGGGTGAGGGTGAGGCTTCGGGGAAGGGTTAGGGTTCGGGCTAGGGTTAGGGTTAGGGGACGGGGTCGGTTTAGGGTCCAGGTGAGGGCACGACAACGCTTTACGGGGAGCGTACGTGTGAGGGTGCGGGTTAGTGTCAGCGTACGGTTTAGAATTAGGGGACGTTTGAGGGTCAGGCTTCGGGGAAGGGTTAGGGTTAGGGTTCGGGCTAGGGTTAGGGTTAGGTTACGGGGACGGTTTAGGGTGCATGTGAGGGTACGACAACGCTTTAGGGGGAGCGTACGTGGGAGAGCACGGGTTAGTGTCAGCGTACGGGTTAGGAATAGAGGACGGGTGAGGGTCAGGCTTCGGGGAAGGGTTAGGGTTAGGGTTCGGGATAGGGTTAGGGTTAGGGGACGGGGATGGTTTAGGGTCCAGGTGAGGACACGACAACGCTTTAGGGGGATTGTACGTGTGAGGGCGCGGGTTAGTGTCAGCGTACGAGTTAGGATTATGGGACGGGTGAGGGTCAGGCTTCGGGGAAGGGTTAGGGTTAGGGTACGGGCTAGGGTTAGGGTTAGGGGACGGGGACGGTTTAGGGTCCATGTGAGGGCTCGACAACGCTTTAGGGGGAGCGTACGTGTGAGGGCGCGGGTTAGTGTCAGCGTACGGGTTAGGATTAGGGGACGGGTGAGGGTCAGGCTTCGGGGAAGGGTTAGGGTTAGGGTTCGGGCTAGGGTTAGGGTTAGGGGACGGGGACGGTATAGGGTCCAGGTGAGGGCACGACAACGCTTTAGGGGGAGCGTACGTGTGAGGGCGCGGGTTATTGTCAGCGTACGGGTTAGGATTAGGGGACGGGTGAGGGTCAGGCTTCGGGGAAGGTTTAGGGTTCGGGCTAGGGTTAGGGTTAGGGGACGGGGACGGTTTAGGGTCCAGGTGAGGGTACGACAACGCTTTAGGGGGAGCGTACGTGTGAGGGCGCGGGTTAGTGTCAGCGTACGGGTTAGGATTAGGGGACGGGTGAGGGTCAAGCTTCGGGGAAGGGTTAGGGTTAGGGTTCGGGCTAGGGTTAGGGTTAGGGGACGGGGACGGTTTAGGGTCCAGGTGAGGGTACGACAACACTTTAGGGGGAGCGTACACGTGAGGGCACGGGTTAGTGTCAGCGTACGGGTTAGGATTAGGGGACGGGTGAGGGTCAGGCTTCGGGGAAGGGTTAGGGTTAGGGTTCGGGCTAGGGTTAGGGTTAGGGGACGGGGACGGTTTAGGGTCCAGGTGAGGGTAAGACAACGCTTTAGGGGGAGCGTACGTGTGAGGGCGCAGGTTAGTGTCAGCGTACGGGTTAGGATTAGGGGACGGGTGAGGGTCAGGCTTCGGGGAAGGGTTAGGGTTAGGGTTAGGGCTAGGTTTAGGGTTAGGGGACGGGGACGGTTTAGGGTCCAGGTGAGGGCACGACAACGCTTTAGGGGGAGCGTACGTGTGAGGGTGCGGGTTAGTGTCAGCGTACGGTTTAGGATTAGGGGACGGGTGAGGGCCAGGCTTCGGGGAAGGGTTAGGGTTAGGATTCGGGCGAGGGTTAGGGTTAGGGGACGGGGACGGTTTAGGGTCCAGGTGAGGGTACGACAACGCTTTAGGGGGAGCGTACGTGTGAAGGCGCGGGTTAGTGACAGCGTACGGGATAGAATTAGGGGACGGGTGAGGGTCAGGCTTCGGGGAAGGGTTACGGTTAGGGTTCGGGCTAGGGTTAGGGTTAGGGGACGGGGACGGTTTAGGGTCCAGGTGAGGGCACGACAACGCTTTACGGGGAGCGTACGTGTGAGGGCGTGGGTTAGTGTCAGCGAATGTGTTAGGATTAGGGGATGGGTGAGGGTCAGGCTTCGGGGAAGGGTTAGGGTTAGGGTTCGGGCTAGGGCTAGGTTTAGGGGACGGGGACGGTTTAGGGTCCAGGTGAGGGCACGACAACGGTTTAGGGCGAGCGTACGTGTGAGGGCGTGGGTTAGTGTCAGCGTACGGGTTAGGATTAGGGGACGGGTGAGGGTCAGGCTTCGGGGAAGGGTTAGGGTTAGGGTTCTGGCTAGGGTTAGGGTTAGGGGACGGGGACGGTTTAGGGTCCAGGTGAGGGCACGACAACGCTTTAGGGGGAGCGTACGTGTGAGGGCGCGGGTTAGTGTCAGCGTACGAGTTAGGATTAGGGGACGGGTGAGGGTCGGGCTTCGGGGAAGAGTTAGGGTTAGGGTTCGGGCTAGGGTTAGGGTTAGGGGACGGGGACGGTTTAGGGTCCAGGTGAGGGTAAGACAACGCTTTAGGGGGAGCGTATGTGTGAGGGCACGGGTTAGTGTCAGCGTACGGGTTAGGATTAGGGGACGGGTGAGGGTCAGGCTTCGGGGAAGGGTTAGGGTTAGGGTTCTGGCTTGGGTTAGGGTTAGGGGACGGGGACGGTTTAGGGTCCAGGTGAGGGTACGACAACGCTTTAGGGGGAGCGTACGTGTGAGGGCGCGGGTTAGTGTCAGCGTACGGGTTAGGATTAGGGGACGGGTGAGGGTCAGGCTTCGGGGAAGGGTTAGGGTTAGGGTTCGGGCTAGGGTTAGGGTTAGGGGACGGGGACGGTATAGGGTCCAGGTGAGGGCACGACAACGCTTTAGGGGGAGCGTACGTGTGAGGGCGCGGGTTATTGTCAGCGTACGGGTTAGGATTAGGGGACGGGTGAGGGTCAGGCTTCGGGGAAGGTTTAGGGTTCGGGCTAGGGTTAGGGTTAGGGGACGGGGACGGTTTAGGGTCCAGGTGAGGGTACGACAACGCTTTAGGGGGAGCGTACGTGTGAGGGCGCGGGTTAGTGTCAGCGTACGGGTTAGGATTAGGGGACGGGTGAGGGTCAAGCTTCGGGGAAGTGTTAGGGTTAGGATTCGGGCTAGGGTTAGGGTTAGGGGACGGGGACGGTTTAGGGTCCAGGTGAGGGTACGACAACACTTTAGGGGGAGCGTACACGTGAGGGCACGGGTTAGTGTCAGCGTACGGGTTAGGATTAGGGGACGGGTGAGGGTCAGGCTTCGGGGAAGGGTTAGGGTTAGGGTTCGGGCTAGGGTTAGGGTTAGGGGACGGGGACGGTTTAGGGTCCAGGTGAGGGTAAGACAACGCTTTAGGGGGAGCGTACGTGTGAGGGCGCAGGTTAGTGTCAGCGTACGGGTTAGGATTAGGGGACGGGTGAGGGTCAGGCTTCGGGGAAGGGTTAGGGTTAGGGTTAGGGCTAGGTTTAGGGTTAGGGGACGGGGACGGTTTAGGGTCCAGGTGAGGGCACGACAACGCTTTAGGGGGAGCGTACGTGTGAGGGTGCGGGTTAGTGTCAGCGTACGGTTTAGGATTAGGGGACGGGTGAGGGCCAGGCTTCGGGGAAGGGTTAGGGTTAGGATTCGGGCGAGGGTTAGGGTTAGGGGACGGGGACGGTTTAGGGTCCAGGTGAGGGTACGACAACGCTTTAGGGGGAGCGTACGTGTGAAGGCGCGGGTTAGTGACAGCGTACGGGATAGCATTAGGGGACGGGTGAGGGTCAGGCTTCGGGGAAGGGTTACGGTTAGGGTTCGGGCTAGGGTTAGGGTTAGGGGACGGGGACGGTTTAGGGTCCAGGTGAGGGCACGACAACGCTTTACGGGGAGCGTACGTGTGAGGGCGTGGGTTAGTGTCAGCGAATGTGTTAGGATTAGGGGATGGGTGAGGGTCAGGCTTCGGGGAAGGGTTAGGGTTAGGGTTCGGGCTAGGGCTAGGTTTAGGGGACGGGGACGGTTTAGGGTCCAGGTGAGGGCACGACAACGGTTTAGGGCGAGCGTACGTGTGAGGGCGTGGGTTAGTGTCAGCGTACGGGTTAGGATTAGGGGACGGGTGAGGGTCAGGCTTCGGGGAAGGGTTAGGGTTAGGGTTCTGGCTAGGGTTAGGGTTAGGGGACGGGGACGGTTTAGGGTCCAGGTGAGGGCACGACAACGCTTTAGGGGGAGCGTACGTGTGAGGGCGCGGGTTAGTGTCAGCGTACGAGTTAGGATTAGGGGACGGGTGAGGGTCGGGCTTCGGGGAAGAGTTAGGGTTAGGGTTCGGGCTAGGGTTAGGGTTAGGGGACGGGGACGGTTTAGGGTCCAGGTGAGGGTAAGACAACGCTTTAGGGGGAGCGTATGTGTGAGGGCACGGGTTAGTGTCAGCGTACGGGTTAGGATTAGGGGACGGGTGAGGGTCAGGCTTCGGGGAAGGGTTAGGGTTAGGGTTCTGGCTTGGGTTAGGGTTAGGGGACGGGGACGGTTTAGGGTCCAGGTGAGGGTACGACAACGCTTTAGGGGGAGCGTACGTGTGAGGGCGCGGGTTAGTGTCAGCGTACGGGTTAGGATTAGGGGACGGGTGAGGGTCAGGCTTCGGGGAAGGGTTAGGGTTAGGGTTCGGGCTAGGGTTAGGGTTAGGGGACGGGGACGGTTTAGGGTCCAGGTGAGGGCACGACAACGCTTTAGGGGGAGCGTACGTGTGAGGGCGCGGGTTAGTGTCAGCGTACGAGTTAGGATTAGGGGACGGGTGAGGGTCAGGCTTCGGGGAAGGGTTACGGTTAGGGTTCGGGCTAGTGTTAGGGTTAGGGGACGGGGACGGTTTAGGGTCCAGGTGAGGGTACGACAACGCTTTAGGGGGAGCGTACATGTGAGGGCGCGGGTTAGTTTCAGCGTACGGGTTAGGATTAGGGTACGGGTGAGGGTCAGGCTTCGAGGAAGAGTTAGGGTTAGGGTTCGGGCTAGGGTTAGGATTAGGGGACGGGGACGGTTTAGGGTCCAGGTGAGGGTACGACAACGCTTTAGGGGGAGCGTACGTGTGAGGGCATAGGTTAGTGTTAGCGTACGGGTTAGGATTTGGGGACGGGTGAGGGTGAGGCTTCGGGGAAGGGTTAGGGTTCGGGCTAGGGTTAGGGTTAGGGGACGGGGTCGGTTTAGGGTCCAGGTGAGGGCACGACAACGCTTTACGGGGAGCGTACGTGTGAGGGTGCGGGTTAGTGTCAGCTTACGGTTTAGAATTAGGGGACGTTTGAGGGTCAGGCTTCGGGGAAGGGTTAGGGTTAGGGTTCGGGCTAGGGTTAGGGTTAGGTTACGGGGACGGTTTAGGGTGCATGTGAGGGTACGACAACGCTTTAGGGGGAGCGTACGTGTGAGGGCACGGATTAGTGTCAGCGTACGGGTTAGGAATAGGGGACGGGTGAGGGTCAGGCTTCGGGGAAGGGTTAGGGTTAGGGTTCGGGATAGGGTTAGGGTTAGGGGACGGGGATGGTTTAGGGTCCAGGTGAGGACACGACAACGCTTTAGGGCGATCGTACGTGTGAGGGCGCGGGTTAGTGTCAGCGTACGAGTTAGGATTATGGGACGGGTGAGGGTCAGGCTTCGGGGAAGGGTTAGGGTTAGGGTACGGGCTAGGGTTAGGGTTAGGGGACGGGGACGGTTTAGGGTCCAGGTGAGGGCACGACAACGCTTTAGGGGGAGCGTACGTGTGAGGGCGTGGGTTAGTGTCAGCGTACGGGTTAGGATTAGGGGACGGGTGAGGGTCAGGCTTCGGGGAAGGGTTAGGGTTAGGGTTCGGGCTAGGGTTAGGGTTAGGGGACGGGGACGGTATAGGGTCCAGGTGAGGGCACGAGAACGCTTTAGGGGGAGCGTACGTGTGAGGGCGCGGGTTATTGTCAGCGTACGGGTTAGGATTAGGGGACGGGTGAGGGTCAGGCTTCGGGGAAGGTTTAGGGTTCGGGCTAGGGTTAGGGTTAGGGGACGGGGACGGTTTAGGTTCCAGGTGAGGGTACGACAACGCTTTAAGGGGAGCGTATGTGTGAGGGCGCGGGTTACTGTCAGCGTACGAGTTAGGATTATGGGACGGGTGAGGGTCAGGCTTCGGGGAAGGGTTAGGGTTAGGATTCGGGCTAGGGTTACGGTTAGGGGACGGGGAAGGTTTAGGGTCCAGGTGAGGGTACGACAACACTTTAGGGGGAGCGTACGTGTGAGGGCGCGGTTTAGTGTCAGCGTACGGGTTAGGATTAGGGGACGGGTGAGGGTCAGGCTTCAGGGAAGGGTTAGGGTTAGGGTTCGGGCTAGGGTTAGGGTTAGGGGACGGGGACGGTATAGGGTCCAGGTGAGGGCACGACAACGCTTTAGGGGGATCGTACGTGTGAGGGAGCGGGTTAGTGTCAGCGTACGAGTTAGGATTATGGGACGCGTGAGGGTCAGGCTTCGGGGAAGGGTTAGGGTTAGGGTTCGGTCTAGGGTTAGGGTTAGGGGACGGGGACGGTTTAGGGTCCAGGTGAGGGCACGACAACGCTTTAGGGGGAGCGTACGTGTGAGGGCGCGGGTTAGTGTCAGCGTACGGGTTAGGATTAGGGGACGGGTGAGGGTCAGGCTTCGGGGAAGGGTTAGGGTTAGGGTTCGGGCTAGGGTTAGGGTTAGGGGACGGGGACGGTTTAGGGTCCAGGTGAGGGCACGACAACGCTTTAGGGGGAGCGTACGTGTGAGGGCGCGGGTTATTGTCAGCGTACGGGTTAGGATTAGGGGACGGGTGAGGGTCAGGCTTCGGGGAAGGTTTAGGGTTCGGGCTAGGGTTAGGGTTAGGGGATGGGGACGGTTTAGGGTCCAGGTGAGGGTACGACAACGCTTTACGGGGAGCGTACGTGTGAGGGCGCGGGTTAGTGTCAGCGTACGGGTTAGGATTAGGGGACGGGTGTGGGTCAGGCTTCGGGGAAGGGTTAGGGTTAGGATTCGGGCTAGGGTTAGGGTTAGGGGACGGGGACGGTTTAGGGTCCAGGTGAGGGTACGACAACGCTTTAGGGGGAGCGTACACGTGAGGGCGCGGGTTAGTGTCAGCGTACGGGTTAGGATTAGGGGACGGGTGAGGGTCAGGCTTCGGGGAAGGGTTAGGGTTAGGGTTCGGGCTAGGGTTAGGGTTAGGGGACGGGGACGGTTTAGGGTCCAGGTGAGGGCACGACAACGCTTTAGGGGGAGCGTACGTGTGAGGGCGCGGGTTAGTGTCAGCGTATGGGTTAGGATTAGGGGACGGGTGTGGGTCAGGCTTCGGGGAAGGGTTAGGGTTAGGGTTCGGGCTAGGGTTAGGGTTAGGGGACGGGGACGGTTTAGGGTCCAGGTGAGGGTAAGACAACGCTTTAGGGGGAGCGTACGTGTGAGGGCGCAGGTTAGTGTCAGCGTACGGGTTAGGATTAGGGGACGGGTGAGGGTCAGGCTTCGGGGAAGGGTTAGGGTTAGGGTTAGGGCTAGGGTTAGGGTTAGGGGACGGGGACGGTTTAGGGTCCAGGTGAGGGCACGACAACTCTTTAGGGGGAGCGTACGTGTGAGGGCGCGGGTTAGTGTCAGCGTACGGTTTAGGATTAGGGGACGGGTGAGGGCCAGGCTTCGGGGAAGGGTTAGGGTTAGGATTCGGGCGAGGGTTAGGGTTAGGGGACGGGGACGGTTTAGGGTCCAGGTGAGGGTACGACAACGCTTTAGGGGGAGCGTACGTGTGAAGGCGCGGGTTAGTGTCAGCGTACGGGTTAGCATTAGGGGACGGGTGAGGGTCAGGCTTCGGGGAAGGGTTAGGGTTAGGGTTCGGGCTAGGGTTAGGGTTAGGGGACGGGGACGGTTTAGGGTCCAGGTGAGGGCACGACAACGCTTTACGGGGAGCGTACGTGTGAGGGCGTGGGTTAGTGTCAGCGAATGGGTTAGGATTAGGGGACGGGTGAGGGTCAGGCTTCAGGGAAGGGTTAGGGTTAGGGTTCGGGCTAGGGCTAGGTTTAGGGGACGGGGACGGTTTAGGGTCCAGGTGAGGGCACGACAACGGTTTAGGGCGAGCGTACGTGTGAGGGCGCGGGTTGGTGTCAGCGTACGGGTTAGGATTAGGGGACGGGTGAGGGTCAGGCTTCGGGGAAGGGTTAGGGTTAGGGTTCTGGCTAGGGTTAGGGTTAGGGGACGGGGACGGTTTAGGGTCCAGGTGAGGGTACGACAATGCTTTAGGGGGAGCGTACGTGTGAGGGCGTGGGTTAGTGTCAGCGTACGGGTTAGGATTAGGGGACGGGTGAGGGTCAGGCTTCGGGGAAGGGTTAGGGTTCGGGCTAGGGTTAGGGTTAGGGGACGGGGACGGTTTAGGGTCCAGGTGAGGGCACGACAACGCTTTAGGGGGAGCGTACGTGTGAGGGCGCGGATTAGTGTCAGCGTACGGTTTAGGATTAGGGGACGGTTGAGGGTCAGGCTTCGGGGAAGTGTTAGGGTTAGGGTTCGGGCTAGGGTTAGGGTTAGGGTACGGGGACGGTTTAGGGTCCATGTGAGGGTACGACAACGCTTTAGGGGGAGCGTACGTGTGAGGGCGCGGGTTAGTGTCAGCGTACGGGTTAGGATTAGGGGACGGGTGAGGGTCAGGCTTCAGGGAAGGGTTAGGGTTAGGGTTCGGGCTAGGGTTAGGGTTAGGGAACGGGGATGGTTTAGAGTCCAGGTGAGGGCATGACAACGCTTTAGGGGGATCGTACGTGTGAGGGCACGGGTTAGTGTCAGCGTACGAGTTAGGATTATGGGACGGGTGAGGGTCAGGCTTCGGGGAAGGGTTAGGGTTAGGGTTCGGGCTAGGGTTAGGGTTAGGGGACGGGGACGGTTTAGGGTCCAGGTGAGGGCACGACAACGCTTTAGGGGGAGCGTACGTGTGAGGGCGCGGGTTAGTGTCCGCGTACGGGTTAGGATTAGGGGACGGGTGAGGGTCAGGCTTCGGGGAAGGGTTAGGGTTAGGATTCGGGCTAGGGTTAGGGTTAGGGGACGGGGACGGTTTAGGGTCCAGGTGAGGGCACGACAACGCTTTAGGGGGAGCGTACGTGTGAGGGCTCGGTTTAGTGTCAGCGTACGGGTTAGGATTAGGGGACGGGTGAGGGTCAGGCTTCAGGGAAGGGTTAGGGTTAGGGTTCGGGCTAGGGTTAGGATTAGGGGACGGGGACGGTTTAGGGTCCAGGTGAGGGCACGACAATACTTTAGGGGGAACGTACGTGTGAGGGCGCGGGTTAGTGTCAGCGTACGGGTTAGGATTAGGGGACGGGTGAGGGTCAGGCTTCGGGGAAGGGTTAGGGTTAGGGTTCGGGCTAGGGTTAGGGTTAGGGGACGGGGACGGTTTAGGGTCCAGGTGAGGGCACGACAACGCTTTAGGGGGAGCGTATGTGTGAGGGCGCGGGTTAGTGTCAGCGTACGGGTTAGGATTAGGGGACGGGTGAGGGTCAGGCTTCGGGGAAGGTTTAGGGTTAGGGTTCGGGCTAGGGTTAGGATTAGGGGACGGGGATGGTTTAGGGTCCAGGTGAGGGCACGACAACGCTTTAGGGGGAGCGTAGGTGTGAGGGCGCGGGTTAGTGTCAGCGTACGGGTTAGGATTAGGGGATGGGTGAGGGTCAGGCTTCGGGGAAGGGTTAGGGTTAGAGTTCGGGCTAGGGTTAGGGTTAGGGGACGGGGACGGTTTAGGGTCCAGGTGAGGGCATGACAACGCTTTAGGGGGAGCATACTTATGAGTGTGTGGGTTAGTGCCAAGCGTACGGGTTAGGATTAGGGGACGGGTGAAGGTCAGGCTTCGGGGAAGGGTTAGGGTTAGGTTTCGGGCTAGGGTTAGGGTTAGGGGACGGGGACGGTTTAGGGTCCAGGTGAGGGTACGACAACGCTTTAGGGGGAGCGTATGTGTGAGGGCGCGGGTTAGTGTCAGCGTACGGATTAAGATTAGGGGACGGGTGAGGGTCAGGCTTCAGGGAAGGGTTAGGGTTAGGATTCGGGCTAGGGTTAGGGTTAGGGGACGGGGACGGTTTAGGGTCCAGGTGAGGGTACGACAACGCTTTAGGGGGAGCGTACGTGTGAGGGCGCGGTTTAGTGTCAGCGTACGGGTTAGGATTAGGGGACGGGTGAGGGTCAGGATTCAGGGAAGGTTTAGGGTTAGGGTTCGGGCTAGGGTTATGGTTAGGGGACGGGGACGGTTTAGGGTCCAGGTGAGGACACGACAACGCTTTAGGGGGATCGTACGTGTGAGGGCGCGGGTTAGTGTCAGCGTACGAGTTAGGATTATGGGACGGGTGAGGGTCAGGCTTCGGGGAAGGGTTAGGGTTAGGGTTCGGGCTGGGGTTAGGGTTAGGGGACGGGGACGGTTTAGGGTCGAGGTGAGGGCACGACAACGCTTTAGGGGGAGCGTACGTGTGAGGGCACGGGTTAGTGTCAGCGTACGGGTTAGGATTAAGGGACGGGTGAGGGTCAGGCTTCGGGGAAGGGTTAGGGTTAGGGTTCGGGCTAGGGTTAGGGTTAGGGGACGGGGACGGTTTAGGGTCCAGGTGAGGGCACGACAACGCTTTAGGGGGAGCGTACGTGTGAGGGCGCGGGTTATTGTCAGCGTACGGGTTAGGATTATGGGACGAGTGAGGGTCAGGCTTCGGGGAAGGTTTAGGTTTCGGGCTAGGGTTAGGGTTAGGGGACGGGGACGGTTTAGGGTACAGGTGAGGGTACGACAACGCTTTAAGGGGAGCGTATGTGTGAGGGCGCGGGTTACTGTCAGCGTACGAGTTAGGATTATGGGAGGGGTGAGGGTCAGGCTTCGGGGAAGGGTTAGGGTTAGGATTCGGGCTAGGGTTACGGTTAGGGGACGGGGACGGTTTAGGGTCCAGGTGAGGGTACGACAACACTTTAGGGGGAGCGTACGTGTGAGGGCGCGGTTTAGTGTCAGCGTACGGGTTAGGATTAGGGGACGGGTGAGGGTCAGGCTTCAGGGAAGGGTTAGGTTGAGGGTTCGGGCTAGGGTTAGGGTTAGGGGACGGGGACGGTTTAGGGTCCAGGTGAGGGCACGACAACGCTTTAGGGGGAGCGTACGTGTGAGGGCGTGTGTTAGTGTCAGCGAATGGGTTAGGATTAGGGGACGGGTGAGGGTCAGGCTTCGGGGAAGGGTTAGGGTTAGGGTTCGGGCTAGGGTTAGGGTTAGGGGACGGGGACGGTTTAGGGTCCAGGTGAGGGCACGACAATGCTTTAGGGCGAGCGTACGTGTGAGGGCGCGGGTTAGTGTCAGCGTATGGGTGAGGATTAGGGGACGGGTGAGTGTCAGGCTTCGGGGAAGGGTTAGGGTTAGGGTTCGGGCTAGGGTTAGGGTTAGGGGACGGGGACGGTTTAGGGTCCAGGTGAGGGTACGACAACGCTTTAGGGGGAGCGTACGTGTGAGGGCGTGGGTTAGTGTCAGCGTACGGGTTAGGATTAGGGGACGGGTGAGGGTCAGGCTTCGGTGAAGGGTTAGGGTTCGGGCTAGGGTTAGGGTTAGGGGACGGGGACGGTTTAGGGTCCAGGTGAGGGCACGACAACGCTTTAGGGGGAGCGTACGTGTGAGGGCGCGGGTTAGTGTCAGCGTACGGTTTAGGATTAGGGGACGGTTGAGGGTCAGGCTTCGGGGAAGGGTTAGGGTTAGGGTGCGGGCTAGGGTTAGGGTTAGGGTACGGGGACGGTTTAGGGTCCATGTGAGGGAACGACAACGCTTTAGGGGGAGCGTACGTGTGAGGGCGCGGGTTAGTGTCAGCGTACGGGGTAGGATTAGGGGACGGGTGAGGGTCAGGCTTCGGTGAGGGGTTAGGGTTAGGGTTCGGGCTAGGGTTAGGGTTAGGGAACGGGGACGGTTTAGGGTCCAGGTGAGGGTACGACAACGCTTTAGGGGGAGCGTACGTGTGAGGGCGCGGTTTAGTGTCAGCGTACGGGTTAGGATTAGGGGACGGGTGAGGGTCAGGCTTCAGGGAAGGGTTAGGGTTAGGGTTCGGGCTAGGGTTAGGGTTAGGGGACGGGGACGGTTTAGGGTCCAGGTGAGGGCATGACAACGCTTTAGGGGGATCGTACGTGTGAGGGCGCGGGTTAGTGTCAGCGTACGAGTTAGGATTAAGGGACGGGTGAGGGTCAGGCTTCGGGGAAGTGTTAGGGTTAGGGTTTGGGCTAGGGTTAGGGTTAGGGGACGGGGACGGTTTAGGGTCCAGGTGAGGGCACGACAACGCTTTAGGGGGATCGTACTTGTGAGGGCGCGGGTTAGTGTCAGCGTACGGGTTAGGATTAGGGGACGGGTGAGGGTCAGGCTTCGGGGAAGGGTTAGGGTTAGGGTTCTGGCTAGGGTTAGGGTTAAGGGACGGGGACGGTTTAGGGTCCAGGTGAGGGCACGACAACGCTTTAGGGGGAGCATACGTGTGAGGGCGCGGGTTAGTGTCAGCGTACGAGTTAGGATTAGGGGACGGGTGAGGGTCAGGCTTCGGGGAAGAGTTAGGGTTAGGGTTCGGGCTAGGGTTAGGGTTAGGGGACGGGGACGGTTTAGGGTCCAGGTGAGGGCACGACAAGGCTTTAGGGGGAGCGTACGTGTGAGGGCGCGGGTTAGTGTCAGCGTACGGGTTAGGATTAGGGGACGGGTGAGGGTCAGGCTTCGGGGAAGGGTTAGGGTTAGGATTCGGGCTAGGGTTAGGGTTAGGGGACGGGGACGGTTTAGGGTCCAGGTGAGGGTACGACAACGCTTTAGGGGGATCGTACGTGTGAGGGCGCGGTTTAGTGTCAGCGTACGGGTTAGGATTAGGGGACGGGTGAGGGTCAGGCTTCAGGGAAGGGTTAGGGTTAGGGTTCGGGCTAGGGTTAGGATTAGGGGACGGGGACGGTTTAGGGTCCAGGTGAGGGCACGACAACGCTTTAGGGGGATCGTACATGTGAGGGCACGGGTTAGTGTCAGCGTACGAGTTAGGATTATGGGACGGGTGAGGGTCAGGCTTCATGGAAGGGTTAGGGTTAGGGTTCGGGCTAGGGTTAGGGTTAGGGGACGGGGACGGTTTAGGGTCCAGGTGAGGGCACGACAACGCTTTAGGGGGAGCGTACGTGTGAGGGCGCGGTTTAGTGTCAGCGTACGGTTTAGGATTAGGGGACGGTTGAGGGTCAGGCTTCAGGGAAGTGTTAGGGTTAGGGTTCGGGCTAGGGTTAGGGTTAGGGGACGGGGACGGTTTAGGGTCCAGGTGAGGACACGACAACGCTTTAGGGTGATCGTACGTGTGAGGGCGCGTGTTAGTGTCAGCGTACGAGTTAGGATTATGGGACGGGTGAGGGTCAGGCTTCAGGGAAGGGTTAGGGTTAGGGTTCGGGCTAGGGTTAGGGTTAGGGGACGGGGACGGTTTAGGGTCCAGGTGAGGGCACGACAACGCTTTAGGGGGAGCGTACGTGTGAGGGCGCGGGTTATGGTCAGCGTACGGGTTAGGATTAGGGGACGGGTGAGGGTCAGGCTTCGGGGAAGGTTTAGGGTTCGGGCTAGGGTTAGGGTTAGGGGACGGGGACGGTTTAGGGTCCAGGTGAGGGTACGACAACGCTTTAGGGGGATCGTACGTGTGAGGGAGCGGGTTAGTGTCAGCGTACGAGTTAGGATTATGGGACGGGTGAGGGTCAGGCTTCGGGGAAGGGTTAGGGTTGGGATTCGGGCTAGGGTTACGGTTAGGGGACGGGGACGGTTTAAGGTCCAGGTGAGGGCACGACAACGCTTTAGGGGGAGCGTACGTGTGAGGGCGCGGGTTAGTGTCAGCGTACGGGTTAGGATTAGGGGACGGGTGAGGGTCAGGCTTCGGGGAAGGGTTAGGGTTAGGGTTCGGGCTAGGGTTAGGGTTAGGGGACGGGGACGGTTTAGGGTCCAGGTGAGGGCACGACAACGCTTTAGGGGGATCGTACGTGTGAGGGAGCGGGTTAGTGTCAGCGTACGAGTTAGGATTATGGGACGGGTGAGGGTTAGGCTTCGGGGAAGGGTTAGGGTTAGGGTTCGGGCTAGGGTTAGGGTTAGGGGACGGGGACGGTTTAGGGTCCAGGTGAGGGCATGACAACGCTTTAGGGGGAGCGTACGTGTGAGGGCGCGGGTTAGTGTCAGCGTACGGGTTAGGATTAGGGGACGGGTGAGGGTCAGGCTTCGGGGAAGGGTTAGGGTTAGGGTTCGGGCTAGGGTTAGGGTTAGGGGACGGGGAAGGTTTAGGGTCCAGGTGAGGGTAAGACAACGCTTTAGGGGGAGCGTACGTGTGAGGGCGCAGGTTAGTGTCAGCGTACGGGTTAGGATTAGGGGACGGGTGAGGGTCAGGCTTCGGGGAAGGGTTAGGGTTAGGGTTAGGGCTAGGTTTAGGGTTAGGGGACGGGGACGGTTTAGGGTCCAGGTGAGGGCACGACAACGCTTTAGGGGGAGCGTACGTGTGAGGGCGCGGGTTAGTGTCAGCGTACTGTTTAGGATTAGGGGACGGGTGAGGGCCAGGCTTCGGGGAAGGGTTAGGGTTAGGATTCGGGCGAGGGTTAGGGTTAGGGGACGGGGACGGTTTAGGGTCCAGGTGAGGGTACGACAACGCTTTAGGGGGAGCGTACGTGTGAAGGCGCGGGTTAGTGTCAGCGTACGGGTTAGCATTAGGGGACGGGTGAGGGTCAGGCTTCGGGGAAGGGTTAGGGTTAGGGTTCGGGCTAGGGTTAGGGTTAGGGGACGGGGACGGTTTAGGGTCCAGGTGAGGGCACGACAACGCTTTAGGGGGAGCGTACGTGTGAGGGCGCGGGTTAGTGTCAGCGTACGGGTTAGGATTAGGGGACGGGTGAGGGTCAGGCTTCGGGGAAGGGTTAGGGTTAGGGTTCGGGCTAGGGTTAGGGTTAGGGGACGGGGACGGTTTAGGGTCCAGGTGAGGGCACGACAACGCTTTAGGGGGATCGTACGTGTGAGGGAGCGGGTTAGTGTCAGCGTACGAGTTAGGATTATGGGACGGGTGAGGGTCAGGCTTCGGGGAAGGGTTAGGGTTAGGGTTCGGGCTAGGGTTAGGGTTAGGGGACGGGGACGGTTTAGGGTCCAGGTGAGGGCATGACAACGCTTTAGGGGGAGCGTACGTGTGAGGGCGCGGGTTAGTGTCAGCGTACGGGTTAGGATTAGGGGACGGGTGAGGGTCAGGCTTCGGGGAAGGGTTAGGGTTAGGGTTCGGGCTAGGGTTAGGGTTAGGGGACGGGGACGGTTTAGGGTCCAGGTGAGGGTAAGACAACGCTTTAGGGGGAGCGTACGTGTGAGGGCGCAGGTTAGTGTCAGCGTACGGGTTAGGATTAGGGGACGGGTGAGGGTCAGGCTTCGGGGAAGGGTTAGGGTTAGGGTTAGGGCTAGGTTTAGGGTTAGGGGACGGGGACGGTTTAGGGTCCAGGTGAGGGCACGACAACGCTTTAGGGGGAGCGTACGTGTGAGGGCGCGGGTTAGTGTCAGCGTACGGTTTAGGATTAGGGGACGGGTGAGGGCCAGGCTTCGGGGAAGGGTTAGGGTTAGGATTCGGGCGAGGGTTAGGGTTAGGGGACGGGGACGGTTTAGGGTCCAGGTGAGGGTACGACAACGCTTTAGGGGGAGCGTACGTGTGAAGGCGCGGGTTAGTGTCAGCGTACGGGTTAGCATTAGGGGACGGGTGAGGGTCAGGCTTCGGGGAAGGGTTAGGGTTAGGGTTCGGGCTAGGGTTAGGGTTAGGGGACGGGGACGGTTTAGGGTTCAGGTGAGGGCACGACAACGCTTTACGGGGAGCGTACGTGTGAGGGCGTGGGTTAGTGTCAGCGAATGTGTTAGGATTAGGGGATGGGTGAGGGTCAGGCTTCGGGGAAGGGTTAGGGTTAGGGTTCGGGCTAGGGCTAGGTTTAGGGGACGGGGACGGTTTAGGGTCCAGGTGAGGGCACGACAACGGTTTAGGGCGAGCGTACGTGTGAGGGCGCGGGTTAGTGTCAGCGTACGGGTTAGGATTAGGGGACGGGTGAGGGTCAGGCTTCAGGGAAGGGTTAGGTTGAGGGTTCGGGCTAGGGTTAGGGTTAGGGGACGGGGACGGTTTAGGGTCCAGGTGAGGGCACGACAACGCTTTAGGGGGAGCGTACGTGTGAGGGCGTGTGTTAGTGTCAGCGAATGGGTTAGGATTAGGGGACGGGTGAGGGTCAGGTTTCGGGGAAGGGTTAGGGTTAGGGTTCGGGCTAGGGTTAGGGTTAGGGGACGGGGACGGTTTAGGGTCCAGGTGAGGGCACGACAATGCTTTAGGGCGAGCGTACGTGTGAGGGCGCGGGTTAGTGTCAGCGTATGGGTGAGGATTAGGGGACGGGTGAGGGTCAGGCTTCGGGGAAGGGTTAGGGTTAGGGTTCGGGCTAGGGTTAGGGTTAGTGGACGGGGACGGTTTAGGGTCCAGGTGAGGGTACGACAACGCTTTAGGGGGAGCGTACGTGTGAGGGCGTGGGTTAGTGTCAGCGTACGGGTTAGGATTAGGGGACGGGTGAGGGTCAGGCTTCGGTGAAGGGTTAGGGTTCGGGCTAGGGTTAGGGTTAGGGGACGGGGACGGTTTAGGGTCCAGGTGAGGGCACGACAACGCTTTAGGGGGAGCGTACGTGTGAGGGCGCGGGTTAGTGTCAGCGTACGGTTTAGGATTAGGGGACGGTTGAGGGTCAGGCTTCGGGGAAGGGTTAGGGTTAGGGTGCGGGCTAGGGCTAGGGTTAGGGTACGGGGACGGTTTAGGGTCCATGTGAGGGTACGACAACGCTTTAGGGGGAGCGTACGTGTGAGGGCGCGGGTTAGTGTCAGCGTACGGGGTAGGATTAGGGGACGGGTGAGGGTCAGGCTTCGGGGAGGGGTTAGGTTTAGGGTTCGGGCAAGGGTTAGGGTTAGGGAACGGGGACGGTTTAGGGTCCAGGTGAGGGTACGACAACGCTTTAGGGGGAGCGTACATGTGAGGGCGTGGTTTAGTGTCAGCGTACGGGTTAGGATTAGGGGACGGGTGAGGGTCAGGCTTCAGGGAAGGGTTAGGGTTAGGGTTCGGGCTAGGGTTAGGGTTAGGGGAAGGGGACGGTTTAGGGTCCAGGTGAGGGCATGACAACGCTTTAGGGGGATCGTACGTGTGAGGGCGCGGGTTAGTGTCAGCGTACGAGTTAGGATTAAGGGACGGGTGAGGGTCAGGCTTCGGGGAAGGGTTAGGGATAGGGTTTGGGCTAGGGTTAGGGTTAGGGGACGGGGACGGTTTAGGGTCCAGGAGAGGGCACGACAACGCTTTAGGGGGAGCGTAAGTGTGAGGGCGCGGGTTAGTGTCAGCGTACGGGTTAGGATTAGGGGACGGGTGAGGGTCAGGCTTCGGGGAAGGGTTAGGGTTAGGGTTCTGGCTAGGGTTAGGGTTAGGGGACGGGGACGGTTTAGGGTCCAGGTGAGGGCACGACAACGCTTTAGGGGGAGCGTACGTGTGAGGGCGCGGGTTAGTGTCAGCGTACGAGTTAGGATTAGGGGACGGGTGAGGGTCAGGCTTCGGAGAAGAGTTAGGGTTAGGGTTCGGGCTAGGGTTAGGGTTAGGGGACGGGGACGGTTTAGGGTCCAGGTGAGGGCACGACAAGGCTTTAGGGGGAGCGTACGTGTGAGGGCGCGGGTTAGTGTCAGCGTACGGGTTAGGATTAGGGGACGGGTGAGGGTCAGGCTTCGGGGAAGGGTTAGGGTTAGGATTCGGGCTAGGGTTAGGGTTAGGGGACGGGGACGGTTTAGGGTCCAGGTGAGGGTACGACAACGCTTTAGGGGGATCGTACGTGTGAGGGCGCGGTTTAGTGTCAGCGTACGGGTTAGGATTAGGGGACGGGTGAGGGTCAGGCTTCAGGGAAGGGTTAGGGTTAGGGTTCGGGCTAGGGTTAGGATTAGGGGACGGGGACGGTTTAGGGTCCAGGTGAGGGCACGACAACGCTTTAGGGGGATCGTACATGTGAGGGCGCGGGTTAGTGTCAGCGTACGAGTTAGGATTATGGGACGGGTGAGGGTCAGTCTTCATGGAAGGGTTAGGGTTAGGGTTCGGGCTAGGGTTAGGGTTAGGGGACGGGGACGGTTTAGGGTCCAGGTGAGGGCACGACAACGCTTTAGGGGGATCGTACGTGTGAGGGCGCGGGTTAGTGTCAGCGTACGAGTTAGGATTATGGGACGGGTGAGGGTCAGGCTTCGGGGAAGGGTTAGGGTTAGGGTTCGGGCTGGGGTTAGGGTTAGGGGACGGGGACGGTTTAGGGTCGAGGTGAGGGCACGACAACGCTTTAGGGGGAGCGTACGTGTGAGGGCACGGGTTAGTGTCAGCGTACGGGTTAGGATTAAGGGACGGGTGAGGGTCAGGCTTCGGGGAAGGGTTAGGGTTAGGGTTCGGGCTAGGGTTAGGGTTAGGGGACGGGGACGGTTTAGGGTCCAGGTGAGGGCACGACAACGCTTTAGGGGGAGCGTACGTGTGAGGGCGCGGGTTATTGTCAGCGTACGGGTTAGGATTATGGGACGAGTGAGGGTCAGGCTTCGGGGAAGGTTTAGGGTTCGGGCTAGGGTTAGGGTTAGGGGACGGTGACGGTTTAGGGTACAGGTGAGGGTACGACAACGCTTTAAGGGGAGCGTATGTGTGAGGGCGCGGGTTACTGTCAGCGTACGAGTTAGGATTATGGGACGGGTGAGGGTCAGGCTTCGGGGAAGGGTTAGGGTTAGGATTCGGGCTAGGGTTACGGTTAGGGGACGGGGACGGTTTAGGGTCCAGGTGAGGGTACGACAACACTTTAGGGGGAGCGTACGTGTGAGGGCGCGGTTTAGTGTCAGCGTACGGGTTAGGATTAGGGGACGGGTGAGGGTCAGGCTTCAGGGAAGGGTTAGGTTGAAGGTTCGGGCTAGGGTTAGGGTTAGGGGACGGGGACGGTTTAGGGTCCAGGTGAGGGCACGACAACGCTTTAGGGGGAGCGTACGTGTGAGGGCGTGTGTTAGTGTCAGCGAATGGGTTAGGATTAGGGGACGGGTGAGGGTCAGGCTTCGGGGAAGGGTTAGGGTTAGGGTTCGGGCTAGGGTTAGGGTTAGGGGACGGGGACGGTTTAGGGTCCAGGTGAGGGCATGACAACGCTTTAGGTGGATCGTACGTGTGAGGGCGCGGGTTAGTGTCAGCGTACGAGTTAGGATTAAGGGACGGGTGAGGGTCAGGCTTCGGGGAAGTGTTAGGGTTAGGGTTTGGGCTAGGGTTAGGGTTAGGGGACGGGGACGGTTTAGGGTCCAGGTGAGGGCACGACAACGCTTTAGGGGGATCGTACTTGTGAGGGCGCGGGTTAGTGTCAGCGTACGGGTTAGGATTAGGGGACGGGTGAGGGTCAGGCTTCGGGGAAGGGTTAGGGTTAGGGTTCTGGCTAGGGTTAGGGTTAAGGGACGGGGACGGTTTAGGGTCCAGGTGAGGGCACGACAACGCTTTAGGGGGAGCATACGTGTGAGGGCGCGGGTTAGTGTCAGCGTACGAGTTAGGATTAGGGGACGGGTGAGGGTCAGGCTTCGGGGAAGAGTTAGGGTTAGGGTTCGGGCTAGGGTTAGGGTTAGGGGACGGGGACGGTTTAGGGTCCAGGTGAGGGCACGACAAGGCTTTAGGGGGAGCGTACGTGTGAGGGCGCGGGTTAGTGTCAGCGTACGGGTTAGGATTAGGGGACGGGTGAGGGTCAGGCTTCGGGGAAGGGTTAGGGTTAGGATTCGGGCTAGGGTTAGGGTTAGGGGACGGGGACGGTTTAGGGTCCAGGTGAGGGTACGACAACGCTTTAGGGGGATCGTACGTGTGAGGGCGCGGTTTAGTGTCAGCGTACGGGTTAGGATTAGGGGACGGGTGAGGGTCAGGCTTCAGGGAAGGGTTAGGGTTAGGGTTCGGGCTAGGGTTAGGATTAGGGGACGGGGACGGTTTAGGGTCCAGGTGAGGGCACGACAACGCTTTAGGGGGATCGTACATGTGAGGGCACGGGTTAGTGTCAGCGTACGAGTTAGGATTATGGGACGGGTGAGGGTCAGGCTTCATGGAAGGGTTAGGGTTAGGGTTCGGGCTAGGGTTAGGGTTAGGGGACGGGGACGGTTTAGGGTCCAGGTGAGGGCACGACAACGCTTTAGGGGGAGCGTACGTGTGAGGGCGCGGTTTAGTGTCAGCGTACGGTTTAGGATTAGGGGACGGTTGAGGGTCAGGCTTCAGGGAAGTGTTAGGGTTAGGGTTCGGGCTAGGGTTAGGGTTAGGGGACGGGGACGGTTTAGGGTCCAGGTGAGGACACGACAACGCTTTAGGGTGATCGTACGTGTGAGGGCGCGTGTTAGTGTCAGCGTACGAGTTAGGATTATGGGACGGGTGAGGGTCAGGCTTCAGGGAAGGGTTAGGGTTAGGGTTCGGGCTAGGGTTAGGGTTAGGGGACGGGGACGGTTTAGGGTCCAGGTGAGGGCACGACAACGCTTTAGGGGGAGCGTACGTGTGAGGGCGCGGGTTATGGTCAGCGTACGGGTTAGGATTAGGGGACGGGTGAGGGTCAGGCTTCGGGGAAGGTTTAGGGTTCGGGCTAGGGTTAGGGTTAGGGGACGGGGACGGTTTAGGGTCCAGGTGAGGGTAGGACAACGCTTTAGGGGGATCGTACGTGTGAGGGAGCGGGTTAGTGTCAGCGTACGAGTTAGGATTATGGGACGGGTGAGGGTCAGGCTTCGGGGAAGGGTTAGGGTTGGGATTCGGGCTAGGGTTACGGTTAGGGGACGGGGACGGTTTAAGGTCCAGGTGAGGGCACGACAACGCTTTAGGGGGAGCGTACGTGTGAGGGCGCGGGTTAGTGTCAGCGTACGGGTTAGGATTAGGGGACGGGTGAGGGTCAGGCTTCGGGGAAGGGTTAGGGTTAGGGTTCGGGCTAGGGTTAGGGTTAGGGGACGGGGACGGTTTAGGGTCCAGGTGAGGGCACGACAACGCTTTAGGGGGATCGTACGTGTGAGGGAGCGGGTTAGTGTCAGCGTACGAGTTAGGATTATGGGACGGGTGAGGGTCAGGCTTCGGGGAAGGGTTAGGGTTAGGGTTCGGGCTAGGGTAAGGGTTAGGGGACGGGGACGGTTTAGGGTCCAGGTGAGGGCATGACAACGCTTTAGGGGGAGCGTACGTGTGAGGGCGCGGGTTAGTGTCAGCGTACGGGTTAGGATTAGGGGACGGGTGAGGGTCAGGCTTCGGGGAAGGGTTAGGGTTAGGGTTCGGGCTAGGGTTAGGGTTAGGGGACGGGGACGGTTTAGGGTCCAGGTGAGGGTAAGACAACGCTTTAGGGGGAGCGTACGTGTGAGGGCGCAGGTTAGTGTCAGCGTACGGGTTAGGATTAGGGGACGGGTGAGGGTCAGGCTTCGGGGAAGGGTTAGGGTTAGGGTTAGGGCTAGGTTTAGGGTTAGGGGACGGGGACGGTTTAGGGTCCAGGTGAGGGCACGACAACGCTTTAGGGGGAGCGTACGTGTGAGGGCGCGGGTTAGTGTCAGCGTACGGTTTAGGATTAGGGGACGGGTGAGGGCCAGGCTTCGGGGAAGGGTTAGGGTTAGGATTCGGGCGAGGGTTAGGGTTAGGGGACGGGGACGGTTTAGGGTCCAGGTGAGGGTACGACAACGCTTTAGGGGGAGCGTACGTGTGAAGGCGCGGGTTAGTGTCAGCGTACGGGTTAGCATTAGGGGACGGGTGAGGGTCAGGCTTCGGGGAAGGGTTAGGGTTAGGGTTCGGGCTAGGGTTAGGGTTAGGGGACGGGGACGGTTTAGGGTTCAGGTGAGGGCACGACAACGCTTTACGGGGAGCGTACGTGTGAGGGCGTGGGTTAGTGTCAGCGAATGTGTTAGGATTAGGGGATGGGTGAGGGTCAGGCTTCGGGGAAGGGTTAGGGTTAGGGTTCGGGCTAGGGCTAGGTTTAGGGGACGGGGACGGTTTAGGGTCCAGGTGAGGGCACGACAACGGTTTAGGGCGAGCGTACGTGTGAGGGCGCGGGTTAGTGTCAGCGTACGGGTTAGGATTAGGGGACGGGTGAGGGTCAGGCTTCAGGGAAGGGTTAGGTTGAGGGTTCGGGCTAGGGTTAGGGTTAGGGGACGGGGACGGTTTAGGGTCCAGGTGAGGGCACGACAACGCTTTAGGGGGAGCGTACGTGTGAGGGCGTGTGTTAGTGTCAGCGAATGGGTTAGGATTAGGGGACGGGTGAGGGTCAGGCTTCGGGGAAGGGTTAGTGTTAGGGTTCGGGCTAGGGTTAGGGTTAGGGGACGGGGACGGTTTAGGGTCCAGGTGAGGGCACGACAATGCTTTAGGGCGAGCGTACGTGTGAGGGCGCGGGTTAGTGTCAGCGTATGGGTGAGGATTAGGGGACGGGTGAGGGTCAGGCTTCGGGGAAGGGTTAGGGTTAGGGTTCGGGCTAGGGTTAGGGTTAGTGGACGGGGACGGTTTAGGGTCCAGGTGAGGGCACGACAACGCTTTAGGGGGATCGTACATGTGAGGGCACGGGTTAGTGTCAGCGTACGAGTTAGGATTATGGGACGGGTGAGGGTCAGGCTTCATGGAAGGGTTAGGGTTAGGGTTCGGGCTAGGGTTAGGGTTAGGGGACGGGGACGGTTTAGGGTCCAGGTGAGGGCACGACAACGCTTTAGGGGGAGCGTACGTGTGAGGGCGCGGTTTAGTGTCAGCGTACGGTTTAGGATTAGGGGACGGTTGAGGGTCAGGCTTCAGGGAAGTGTTAGGGTTAGGGTTCGGGCTAGGGTTAGGGTTAGGGGACGGGGACGGTTTAGGGTCCAGGTGAGGACACGACAACGCTTTAGGGTGATCGTACGTGTGAGGGCGCGTGTTAGTGTCAGCGTACGAGTTAGGATTATGGGACGGGTGAGGGTCAGGCTTCAGGGAAGGGTTAGGGTTAGGGTTCGGGCTAGGGTTAGGGTTAGGGGACGGGGACGGTTTAGGGTCCAGGTGAGGGCACGACAACGCTTTAGGGGGAGCGTACGTGTGAGGGCGCGGGTTATGGTCAGCGTACGGGTTAGGATTAGGGGACGGGTGAGGGTCAGGCTTCGGGGAAGTTTTAGGGTTCGGGCTAGGGTTAGGGTTAGGGGACGGGGACGGTTTAGGGTCCAGGTGAGGGTAGGAGAACGCTTTAGGGGGATCGTACGTGTGAGGGAGCGGGTTAGTGTCAGCGTACGAGTTAGGATTATGGGACGGGTGAGGGTCAGGCTTCGGGGAAGGGTTAGGGTTGGGATTCGGGCTAGGGTTACGGTTAGGGGACGGGGACGGTTTAAGGTCCAGGTGAGGGCACGACAACGCTTTAGGGGGAGCGTACGTGTGAGGGCGCGGGTTAGTGTCAGCGTACGGGTTAGGATTAGGGGACGGGTGAGGGTCAGGCTTCGGGGAAGGGTTAGGGTTAGGGTTCGGGCTAGGGTTAGGGTTAGGGGACGGGGACGATTTAGGGTCCAGGTGAGGGCACGACAACGCTTTAGGGGGATCGTACGTGTGAGGGAGCGGGTTAGTGTCAGCGTACGAGTTAGGATTATGGGACGGGTGAGGGTCAGGCTTCGGGGAAGGGTTAGGGTTAGGGTTCGGGCTAGGGTTAGGGTTAGGGGACGGGGACGGTTTAGGGTCCAGGTGAGGGCATGACAACGCTTTAGGGGGAGCGTACGTGTGAGGGCGCGGGTTAGTGTCAGCGTACGGGTTAGGATTAGGGGACGGGTGAGGGTCAGGCTTCGGGGAAGGGTTAGGGTTAGGGTTCGGGCTAGGGTTAGGGTTAGGGGACGGGGACGGTTTAGGGTCCAGGTGAGGGTAAGACAACGCTTTAGGGGGAGCGTACGTGTGAGGGCGCAGGTTAGTGTCAGCGTACGGGTTAGGATTAGGGGACGGGTGAGGGTCAGGCTTCGGGGAAGGGTTAGGGTTAGGGTTAGGGCTAGGTTTAGGGTTAGGGGACGGGGACGGTTTAGGGTCCAGGTGAGGGCACGACAACGCTTTAGGGGGAGCGTACGTGTGAGGGCGCGGGTTAGTGTCAGCGTACGGTTTAGGATTAGGGGACGGGTGAGGGCCAGGCTTCGGGGAAGGGTTAGGGTTAGGATTCGGGCGAGGGTTAGGGTTAGGGGACGGGGACGGTTTAGGGTCCAGGTGAGGGTACGACAACGCTTTAGGGGGAGCGTACGTGTGAAGGCGCGGGTTAGTGTCAGCGTACGGGTTAGCATTAGGGGACGGGTGAGGGTCAGGCTTCGGGGAAGGGTTAGGGTTAGGGTTCGGGCTAGGGTTAGGGTTAGGGGACGGGGACGGTTTAGGGTTCAGGTGAGGGCACGACAACGCTTTACGGGGAGCGTACGTGTGAGGGCGTGGGTTAGTGTCAGCGAATGTGTTAGGATTAGGGGATGGGTGAGGGTCAGGCTTCGGGGAAGGGTTAGGGTTAGGGTTCGGGCTAGGGCTCGGTTTAGGGGACGGGGACGGTTTAGGGTCCAGGTGAGGGCACGACAACGGTTTAGGGCGAGCGTACGTGTGAGGGCGCGGGTTAGTGTCAGCGTACGGGTTAGGATTAGGGGACGGGTGAGGGTCAGGCTTCAGGGAAGGGTTAGGTTGAGGGTTCGGGCTAGGGTTAGGGTTAGGGGACGGGGACGGTTTAGGGTCCAGGTGAGGGCACGACAACGCTTTAGGGGGAGCGTACGTGTGAGGGCGTGTGTTAGTGTCAGCGAATGGGTTAGGATTAGGGGACGGGTGAGGGTCAGGCTTCGGGGAAGGGTTAGGGTTAGGGTTCGGGCTAGGGTTAGGGTTAGGGGACGGGGACGGTTTAGGGTCCAGGTGAGGGCACGACAATGCTTTAGGGCGAGCGTACGTGTGAGGGCGCGGGTTAGTGTCAGCGTATGGGTGAGGATTAGGGGACGGGTGAGGGTCAGGCTTCGGGGAAGGGTTAGGGTTAGGGTTCGGGCTAGGGTTAGGGTTAGTGGACGGGGACGGTTTAGGGTCCAGGTGAGGGTACGACAACGCTTTAGGGGGAGCGTACGTGTGAGGGCGTGGGTTAGTGTCAGCGTACGGGTTAGGATTAGGGGACGGGTGAGGGTCAGGCTTCGGTGAAGGGTTAGGGTTCGGGCTAGGGTTAGGGTTAGGGGACGGGGACGGTTTAGGGTCCAGGTGAGGGCACGACAACGCTTTAGGGGGAGCGTACGTGTGAGGGCGCGGGTTAGTGTCAGCGTACGGTTTAGGATTAGGGGACGGTTGAGGGTCAGGCTTCGGGGAAGGGTTAGGGTTAGGGTGCGGGCTAGGGTTAGGGTTAGGGTACGGGGACGGTTTAGGGTCCATGTGAGGGTACGACAACGCTTTAGGGGGAGCGTACGTGTGAGGGCGCGGGTTAGTGTCAGCGTACGGGGTAGGATTAGGGGACGGGTGAGGGTCAGGCTTCGGGGAGGGGTTAGGTTTAGGGTTCGGGCAAGGGTTAGGGTTAGGGAACGGGGACGGTTTAGGGTCCAGGTGAGGGTACGACAACGCTTTAGGGGGAGCGTACGTGTGAGGGCGTGGTTTAGTGTCAGCGTACGGGTTAGGATTAGGGGACGGGTGAGGGTCAGGCTTCAGGGAAGGGTTAGGGTTAGGGTTCGGGCTAGCGTTAGGGTTAGGGGAAGGGGACGGTTTAGGGTCCAGGTGAGGGCATGACAACGCTTTAGGGGGATCGTACGTGTGAGGGCGCGGGTTAGTGTCAGCGTACGAGTTAGGATTAAGGGACGGGTGAGGGTCAGGCTTCGGGGAAGGGTTAGGGATAGGGTTTGGGCTAGGGTTAGGGTTAGGGGACGGGGACGGTTTAGGGTCCAGGAGAGGGCACGACAACGCTTTAGGGGGAGCGTAAGTGTGAGGGCGCGGGTTAGTGTCAGCGTACGGGTTAGGATTAGGGGACGGGTGAGGGTCAGGCTTCGGGGAAGGGTTAGGGTTAGGGTTCTGGCTAGGGTTAGGGTTAGGGGACGGGGACGGTTTAGGGTCCAGGTGAGGGCACGACAACGCTTTAGGGGGAGCGTACGTGTGAGGGCGCGGGTTAGTGTCAGCGTACGAGTTAGGATTAGGGGACGGGTGAGGGTCAGGCTTCGGAGAAGAGTTAGGGTTAGGGTTCGGGCTAGGGTTAGGGTTAGGGGACGGGGACGGTTTAGGGTCCAGGTGAGGGCACGACAAGGCTTTAGGGGGAGCGTACGTGTGAGGGCGCGGGTTAGTGTCAGCGTACGGGTTAGGATTAGGGGACGGGTGAGGGTCAGGCTTCGGGGAAGGGTTAGGGTTAGGATTCGGGCTAGGGTTAGGGTTAGGGGACGGGGACGGTTTAGGGTCCAGGTGAGGGTACGACAACGCTTTAGGGGGATCGTACGTGTGAGGGCGCGGTTTAGTGTCAGCGTACGGGTTAGGATTAGGGGACGGGTGAGGGTCAGGCTTCAGGGAAGGGTTAGGGTTAGGGTTCGGGCTAGGGTTAGGATTAGGGGACGGGGACGGTTTAGGGTCCAGGTGAGGGCACGACAACGCTTTAGGGGGATCGTACATGTGAGGGCGCGGGTTAGTGTCAGCGTACGAGTTAGGATTATGGGACGGGTGAGGGTCAGTCTTCATGGAAGGGTTAGGGTTAGGGTTCGGGCTAGGGTTAGGGTTAGGGGACGGGGACGGTTTAGGGTCCAGGTGAGGGCACGACAACGCTTTAGGGGGATCGTACGTGTGAGGGCGCGGGTTAGTGTCAGCGTACGAGTTAGGATTATGGGACGGGTGAGGGTCAGGCTTCGGGGAAGGGTTAGGGTTAGGGTTCGGGCTGGGGTTAGGGTTAGGGGACGGGGACGGTTTAGGGTCGAGGTGAGGGCACGAAAACGCTTTAGGGGGAGCGTACGTGTGAGGGCACGGGTTAGTGTCAGCGTACGGGTTAGGATTAAGGGACGGGTGAGGGTCAGGCTTCGGGGAAGGGTTAGGGTTAGGGTTCGGGCTAGGGTTAGGGTTAGGGGACGGGGACGGTTTAGGGTCCAGGTGAGGGCACGACAACGCTTTAGGGGGAGCGTACGTGTGAGGGCGCGGGTTATTGTCAGCGTACGGGTTAGGATTATGGGACGAGTGAGGGTCAGGCTTCGGGGAAGGTTTAGGGTTCGGGCTAGGGTTAGGGTTAGGGGACGGGGACGGTTTAGGGTACAGGTGAGGGTACGACAACGCTTTAAGGGGAGCGTATGTGTGAGGGCGCGGGTTACTGTCAGCGTACGAGTTAGGATTATGGGACGGGTGAGGGTCAGGCTTCGGGGAAGGGTTAGGGTTAGGATTCGGGCTAGGGTTACGGTTAGGGGACGGGGACGGTTTAGGGTCCAGGTGAGGGTACGACAACACTTTAGGGGGAGCGTACGTGTGAGGGCGCGGTTTAGTGTCAGCGTACGGGTTAGGATTAGGGGACGGGTGAGGGTCAGGCTTCAGGGAAGGGTTAGGTTGAGGGTTCGGGCTAGGGTTAGGGTTAGGGGACGGGGACGGTTTAGGGTCCAGGTGAGGGCACGACAACGCTTTAGGGGGAGCGTACGTGTGAGGGCGTGTGTTAGTGTCAGCGAATGGGTTAGGATTAGGGGACGGGTGAGGGTCAGGCTTCGGGGAAGGGTTAGGGTTAGGGTTCGGGCTAGGGTTAGGGTTAGGGGACGGGGACGGTTTAGGGTCCAGGTGAGGGCACGACAATGCTTTAGGGCGAGCGTACGTGTGAGGGCGCGGGTTAGTGTCAGCGTATGGGTGAGGATTAGGGGACGGGTGAGTGTCAGGCTTCGGGGAAGGGTTAGGGTTAGGGTTCGGGCTAGGGTTAGGGTTAGGGGACGGGGACGGTTTAGGGTCCAGGTGAGGGTACGACAACGCTTTAGGGGGAGCGTACGTGTGAGGGCGTGGGTTAGTGTCAGCGTACGGGTTAGGATTAGGGGACGGGTGAGGGTCAGGCTTCGGTGAAGGGTTAGAGTTCGGGCTAGGGTTAGGGTTAGGGGACGGGGACGGTTTAGGGTCCAGGTGAGGGCATGACAACGCTTTAGGGGGATCGTACGTGTGAGGGCGCGGGTTAGTGTCAGCGTACGAGTTAGGATTAAGGGACGGGTGAGGGTCAGGCTTCGGGGAAGTGTTAGGGTTAGGGTTTGGGCTAGGGTAAGGGTTAGGGGATGGGGACGGTTTAGGGTCCAGGTGAGGGCACGACAACGCTTTAGGGGGATCGTACTTGTGAGGGCGCGGGTTAGTGTCAGCGTACGGGTTAGGATTAGGGGACGGGTGAGGGTCAGGCTTCGGGGAAGGGTTAGGGTTAGGGTTCTGGCTAGGGTTAGGGTTAAGGGACGGGGACGGTTTAGGGTCCAGGTGAGGGCACGACAACGCTTTAGGGGGAGCATACGTGTGAGGGCGCGGGTTAGTGTCAGCGTACGAGTTAGGATTAGGGGACGGGTGAGGGTCAGGCTTCGGGGAAGAGTTAGGGTTAGGGTTCGGGCTAGGGTTAGGGTTAGGGGACGGGGACGGTTTAGGGTCCAGGTGAGGGCACGACAAGGCTTTAGGGGGAGCGTACGTGTGAGGGCGCGGGTTAGTGTCAGCGTACGGGTTAGGATTAGGGGACGGGTGAGGGTCAGGCTTCGGGGAAGGGTTAGGGTTAGGATTCGGGCTAGGGTTAGGGTTAGGGGACGGGGACGGTTTATGGTCCAGGTGAGGGTACGACAACGCTTTAGGGGGATCGTACGTGTGAGGGCGCGGTTTAGTGTCAGCGTACGGGTTAGGATTAGGGGACGGGTGAGGGTCAGGCTTCAGGGAAGGGTTAGGGTTAGGGTTCGGGCTAGGGTTAGAATTAGGGGACGGGGACGGTTTAGGGTCAAGGTGAGGGCACGACAACGCTTTAGGGGGATCGTACATGTGAGGGCACGGGTTAGTGTCAGCGTACGAGTTAGGATTATGGGACGGGTGAGGGTCAGGCTTCATGGAAGGGTTAGGGTTAGGGTTCGGGCTAGGGTTAGGGTTAGGGGACGGGGACGGTTTAGGGTCCAGGTGAGGGCACGACAACGCTTTAGGGGGAGCGTACGTGTGAGGGCGCGGTTTAGTGTCAGCGTACGGTTTAGGATTAGGGGACGGTTGAGGGTCAGGCTTCAGGGAAGGGTTAGGGTTAGGGTTCGGGCTAGGGTTAGGGTTAGGGGACGGGGACGGTTTAGGGTCCAGGTGAGGACACGACAACGCTTTAGGGGGATCGTACGTGTGAGGGCGCGTGTTAGTGTCAGCGTACGAGTTAGGATTATGGGACGGGTGAGGGTCAGGCTTCAGGGAAGGGTTAGGGTTAGGGTTCGGGCTAGGGTTAGGGTTAGGGGACGGGGACGGTTTAGGGTCCAGGTGAGGGCACGACAACGCTTTAGGGGGAGCGTACGTGTGATGGCGCGGGTTATGGTCAGCGTACGGGTTAGGATTAGGGGACGGGTGAGGGTCAGGCTTCGGGGAAGGTTTAGGGTTCGGGCTAGGGTTAGGGTTAGGGGACGGGGACGGTTTAGGGTCCAGGTGAGGGTACGACAACGCTTTAGGGGGATCGTACGTGTGAGGGAGCGGGTTAGTGTCAGCGTACGAGTTAGGATTATGGGACGGGTGAGGGTCAGGCTTCGGGGAAGGGTTAGGGTTGGGATTCGGGCTAGGGTTACGGTTAGGGGACGGGGACGGTTTAAGGTCCAGGTGAGGGCACGACAACGCTTTAGGGGGAGCGTACGTGTGAGGGCGCGGGTTAGTGTCAGCGTACGGGTTAGGATTAGGGGACGGGTGAGGGTCAGGCTTCGGGGAAGGGTTAGGGTTAGGGTTCGGGCTAGGGTTAGGGTTAGGGGACGGGGACGGTTTAGGGTCCAGGTGAGGGCACGACAACGCTTTAGGGGGATCGTACGTGTGAGGGAGCGGGTTAGTGTCAGCGTACGAGTTAGGATTATGGGACGGGTGAGGGTCAGGCTTCGGGGAAGGGTTAGGGTTAGGGTTCGGGCTAGGGTTAGGGTTAGGGGACAGGGACGGTTTAGGGTCCAGGTGAGGGCATGACAACGCTTTAGGGGGAGCGTACGTGTGAGGGCGCGGGTTAGTGTCAGCGTACGGGTTAGGATTAGGGGACGGGTGAGGGTCAGGCTTCGGGGAAGGGTTAGGGTTAGGGTTCGGGCTAGGGTTAGGGTTAGGGGACGGGGACGGTTTAGGGTCCAGGTGAGGGTAAGACAACGCTTTAGGGGGAGCGTACGTGTGAGGGCGCAGGTTAGTGTCAGCGTACGGGTTAGGATTAGGGGACGGGTGAGGGTCAGGCTTCGGGGAAGGGTTAGGGTTAGGGTTAGGGCTAGGTTTAGGGTTAGGGGACGGGGACGGTTTAGGGTCCAGGTGAGGGCACGACAACGCTTTAGGGGGAGCGTACGTGTGAGGGCGCGGGTTATTGTCAGCGTACGGTTTAGGATTAGGGGACGGGTGAGGGCCAGGCTTCGGGGAAGGGTTAGGGTTAGGATTCGGGCGAGGGTTAGGGTTAGGGGACGGGGACGGTTTAGGGTCCAGGTGAGGGTACGACAACGCTTTAGGGGGAGCGTACGTGTGAAGGCGCGGGTTAGTGTCAGCGTACGGGTTAGCATTAGGGGACGGGTGAGGGTCAGGCTTCGGGGAAGGGTTAGGGTTAGGGTTCGGGCTAGGGTTAGGGTTAGGTTACGGGGACGGTTTAGGGTGCATGTGAGGGTACGACAACGCTTTAGGGGGAGCGTACGTGGGAGAGCACGGGTTAGTGTCAGCGTACGGGTTAGGAATAGAGGACGGGTGAGGGTCAGGCTTCGGGGAAGGGTTAGGGTTAGGGTTCGGGATAGGGTTAGGGTTAGGGGACGGGGATGGTTTAGGGTCCAGGTGAGGACACGACAACGCTTTAGGGGGATCGTACGTGTGAGGGCGCGGGTTAGTGTCAGCGTACGAGTTAGGATTATGGGACGGGTGAGGGTCAGGCTTCGGGGAAGGGTTAGGGTTAGGGTACGGGCTAGGGTTAGGGTTAGGGGACGGGGACGGTTTAGGGTCCATGTGAGGGCTCGACAACGCTTTAGGGGGAGCGTACGTGTGAGGGCGCGGGTTAGTGTCAGCGTACGGGTTAGGATTAGGGGACGGGTGAGGGTCAGGCTTCGGGGAAGGGTTAGGGTTAGGGTTCGGGCTAGGGTTAGGGTTAGGGGACGGGGACGGTATAGGGTCCAGGTGAGGGCACGACAACGCTTTAGGGGGAGCGTACGTGTGAGGGCGCGGGTTATTGTCAGCGTACGGGTTAGGATTAGGGGACGGGTGAGGGTCAGGCTTCGGGGAAGGTTTAGGGTTCGGGCTAGGGTTAGGGTTAGGGGACGGGGACGGTTTAGGGTCCAGGTGAGGGTACGACAACGCTTTAGGGGGAGCGTACGTGTGAGGGCGCGGGTTAGTGTCAGCGTACGGGTTAGGATTAGGGGACGGGTGAGGGTCAAGCTTCGGGGAAGGGTTAGGGTTAGGGTTCGGGCTAGGGTTAGGGTTAGGGGACGGGGACGGTTTAGGGTCCAGGTGAGGGTACGACAACACTTTAGGGGGAGCGTACACGTGAGGGCACGGGTTAGTGTCAGCGTACGGGTTAGGATTAGGGGACGGGTGAGGGTCAGGCTTCGGGGAAGGGTTAGGGTTAGGGTTCGGGCTAGGGTTAGGGTTAGGGGACGGGGACGGTTTAGGGTCCAGGTGAGGGTAAGACAACGCTTTAGGGGGAGCGTACGTGTGAGGGCGCAGGTTAGTGTCAGCGTACGGGTTAGGATTAGGGGACGGGTGAGGGTCAGGCTTCGGGGAAGGGTTAGGGTTAGGGTTAGGGCTAGGTTTAGGGTTAGGGGACGGGGACGGTTTAGGGTCCAGGTGAGGGCACGACAACGCTTTAGGGGGAGCGTACGTGTGAGGGTGCGGGTTAGTGTCAGCGTACGGTTTAGGATTAGGGGACGGGTGAGGGCCAGGCTTCGGGGAAGGGTTAGGGTTAGGATTCGGGCGAGGGTTAGGGTTAGGGGACGGGGACGGTTTAGGGTCCAGGTGAGGGTACGACAACGCTTTAGGGGGAGCGTACGTGTGAAGGCGCGGGTTAGTGACAGCGTACGGGATAGCATTAGGGGACGGGTGAGGGTCAGGCTTCGGGGAAGGGTTACGGTTAGGGTTCGGGCTAGGGTTAGGGTTAGGGGACGGGGACGGTTTAGGGTCCAGGTGAGGGCACGACAACGCTTTACGGGGAGCGTACGTGTGAGGGCGTGGGTTAGTGTCAGCGAATGTGTTAGGATTAGGGGATGGGTGAGGGTCAGGCTTCGGGGAAGGGTTAGCGTTAGGGTTCGGGCTAGGGCTAGGTTTAGGGGACGGGGACGGTTTAGGGTCCAGGTGAGGGCACGACAACGGTTTAGGGCGAGCGTACGTGTGAGGGCGTGGGTTAGTGTCAGCGTACGGGTTAGGATTAGGGGACGGGTGAGGGTCAGGCTTCGGGGAAGGGTTAGGGTTAGGGTTCTGGCTAGGGTTAGGGTTAGGGGACGGGGACGGTTTAGGGTCCAGGTGAGGGCACGACAACGCTTTAGGGGGAGCGTACGTGTGAGGGCGCGGGTTAGTGTCAGCGTACGAGTTAGGATTAGGGGACGGGTGAGGGTCGGGCTTCGGGGAAGAGTTAGGGTTATGGTTCGGGCTAGGGTTAGGGTTAGGGGACGGGGACGGTTTAGGGTCCAGGTGAGGGTAAGACAACGCTTTAGGGGGAGCGTATGTGTGAGGGCACGGGTTAGTGTCAGCGTACGGGTTAGGATTAGGGGACGGGTGAGGGTCAGGCTTCGGGGAAGGGTTAGGGTTAGGGTTCTGGCTTGGGTTAGGGTTAGGGGACGGGGACGGTTTAGGGTCCAGGTGAGGGTACGACAACGCTTTAGGGGGAGCGTACGTGTGAGGGCGCGGGTTAGTGTCAGCGTACGGGTTAGGATTAGGGGACGGGTGAGGGTCAGGCTTCGGGGAAGGGTTAGGGTTAGGGTTCGGGCTAGGGTTAGGGTTAGGGGACGGGGACGGTTTAGGGTCCAGGTGAGGGCACGACAACGCTTTAGGGGGAGCGTACGTGTGAGGGCGCGGGTTAGTGTCAGCGTACGAGTTAGGATTAGGGGACGGGTGAGGGTCAGGCTTCGGGGAAGGGTTACGGTTAGGGTTCGGGCTAGTGTTAGGGTTAGGGGACGGGGACGGTTTAGGGTCCAGGTGAGGGTACGACAACGCTTTAGGGGGAGCGTACATGTGAGGGTGCGGGTTAGTTTCAGCGTACGGGTTAGGATTAGGGTACGGGTGAGGGTCAGGCTTCGAGGAAGAGTTAGGGTTAGGGTTCGGGCTAGGGTTAGGATTAGGGGACGGGGACGGTTTAGGGTCCAGGTGAGGGTACGACAACGCTTTAGGGGGAGCGTACGTGTGAGGGCATGGGTTAGTGTTAGCGTACGGGTTAGGATTTGGGGACGGGTGAGGGTGAGGCTTCGGGGAAGGGTTAGGGTTCGGGCTAGGGTTAGGGTTAGGGGACGGGGTCGGTTTAGGGTCCAGGTGAGGGCACGACAACGCTTTACGGGGAGCGTACGTGTGAGGGTGCGGGTTAGTGTCAGCTTACGGTTTAGAATTAGGGGACGTTTGAGGGTCAGGCTTCGGGGAAGGGTTAGGGTTAGGGTTCGGGCTAGGGTTAGGGTTAGGTTACGGGGACGGTTTAGGGTGCATGTGATGGTACGACAACGCTTTAGGGGGAGCGTACGTGTGAGGGCACGGATTAGTGTCAGCGTACGGGTTAGGAATAGGGGACGGGTGAGGGTCAGGCTTCGGGGAAGGGTTAGGGTTAGGGTTCGGGATAGGGTTAGGGTTAGGGGACGGGGATGGTTTAGGGTCCAGGTGAGGACACGACAACGCTTTAGGGGGATCGTACGTGTGAGGGCGCGGGTTAGTGTCAGCGTACGAGTTAGGATTATGGGACGGGTGAGTGTCAGGCTTCGGGGAAGGGTTAGGGTTAGGGTACGGGCTAGGGTTAGGGTTAGGGGACGGGGACGGTTTAGGGTCCAGGTGAGGGCACGACAACGCTTTAGGGGGAGCGTACGTGTGAGGGCGTGGGTTAGTGTCAGCGTACGGGTTAGGATTAGGGGACGGGTGAGGGTCAGGCTTCGGGGAAGGGTTAGGGTTAGGGTTCGGGCTAGGGTTAGGGTTAGGGGACGGGGACGGTATAGGGTCCAGGTGAGGGCACGAGAACGCTTTAGGGGGAGCGTACGTGTGAGGGCGCGGGTTATTGTCAGCGTACGGGTTAGGATTAGGGGACGGGTGAGGGTCAGGCTTCGGGGAAGGTTTAGTGTTCGGGCTAGGGTTAGGGTTAGGGGACGGGGACGGTTTAGGTTCCAGGTGAGGGTACGACAACGCTTTAAGGGGAGCGTATGTGTGAGGGCGCGGGTTACTGTCAGCGTACGAGTTAGGATTATGGGACGGGTGAGGGTCAGGCTTCGGGGAAGGGTTAGGGTTAGGATTCGGGCTAGGGTTACGGTTAGGGGACGGGGAAGGTTTAGGGTCCAGGTGAGGGTACGACAACACTTTAGGGGGAGCGTACGTGTGAGGGCGCGGTTTAGTGTCAGCGTACGGGTTAGGATTAGGGGACGGGTGAGGGTCAGGCTTCAGGGAAGGGTTAGGGTTAGGGTTCGGGCTAGGGTTAGGGTTAGGGGACGGGCACGGTATAGGGTCCAGGTGAGGGCACGACAACGCTTTAGGGGGATCGTACGTGTGAGGGAGCGGGTTAGTGTCAGCGTACGAGTTAGGATTATGGGACGCGTGAGGGTCAGGCTTCGGGGAAGGGTTAGGGTTAGGGTTCGGTCTAGGGTTAGGGTTAGGGGACGGGGACGGTTTAGGGTCCAGGTGAGGGCACGACAACGCTTTAGGGGGAGCGTACGTGTGAGGGCGCGGGTTAGTGTCAGCGTACGGGTTAGGATTAGGGGACGGGTGAGGGTCAGGCTTCGGGGAAGGTTTAGGGTTCGGGCTAGGGTTAGGGTTAGGGGATGGGGACGGTTTAGGGTCCAGGTGAGGGTACGACAACGCTTTACGGGGAGCGTACGTGTGAGGGCGCGGGTTAGTGTCAGCGTACGGGTTAGGATTAGGGGACGAGTGTGGGTCAGGCTTCGGGGAAGGGTTAGGGTTAGGATTCGGGCTAGGGTTAGGGTTAGGGGACGGGGACGGTTTAGGGTCCAGGTGAGGGTACGACAACGCTTTAGGGGGAGCGTACACGTGAGGGCGCGGGTTAGTGTCAGCGTACGGGTTAGGATTAGGGGACGGGTGAGGGTCAGGCTTCGGGGAAGGGTTAGGGTTAGGGTTCGGGCTAGGGTTAGGGTTAGGGGACGGGGACGGTTTAGGGTCCAGGTGAGGGCACGACAACGCTTTAGGGGGAGCGTACGTGTGAGGGCGCGGGTTAGTGTCAGCGTATGGGTTAGGATTAGGGGACGGGTGTGGGTCAGGCTTCGGGGAAGGGTTAGGGTTAGGGTTCGGGCTAGGGTTAGGGTTAGGGGACGGGGACGGTTTAGGGTCCAGGTGAGGGTAAGACAACGCTTTAGGGGGAGCGTACGTGTGAGGGCGCAGGTTAGTGTCAGCGTACGGGTTAGGATTAGGGGACGGGTGAGGGTCAGGCTTCGGGGAAGGGTTAGGGTTAGGGTTAGGGCTAGGGTTAGGGTTAGGGGACGGGGACGGTTTAGGGTCCAGGTGAGGGCACGACAACTCTTTAGGGGGAGCGTACGTGTGAGGGCGCGGGTTAGTGTCAGCGTACGGTTTAGGATTAGGGGACGGGTGAGGGCCAGGCTTCGGGGAAGGGTTAGGGTTAGGATTCGGGCGAGGGTTAGGGTTAGGGGACGGGGACGGTTTAGGGTCCAGGTGAGGGTACGACAACGCTTTAGGGGGAGCGTACGTGTGAAGGCGCGGGTTAGTGTCAGCGTACGGGTTAGCATTAGGGGACGGGTGAGGGTCAGGCTTCGGGGAAGGGTTAGGGTTAGGGTTCGGGCTAGGGTTAGGGTTAGGGGACGGGGACGGTTTAGGGTCCAGGTGAGGGCACGACAACGCTTTACGGGGAGCGTACGTGTGAGGGCGTGGGTTAGTGTCAGCGAATGGGTTAGGATTAGGGGACGGGTGAGGGTCAGGCTTCAGGGAAGGGTTAGGGTTAGGGTTCGGGCTAGGGCTAGGTTTAGGGGACGGGGACGGTTTAGGGTCCAGGTGAGGGCACGACAACGGTTTAGGGCGAGCGTACGTGTGAGGGCGCGGGTTGGTGTCAGCGTACGGGTTAGGATTAGGGGACGGGTGAGGGTCAGGCTTCGGGGAAGGGTTAGGGTTAGGGTTCTGGCTAGGGTTAGGGTTAGGGGACGGGGACGGTTTAGGGTCCAGGTGAGGGTACGACAACGCTTTAGGGGGAGCGTACGTGTGAGGGCGTGGGTTAGTGTCAGCGTACGGGTTAGGATTAGGGGACGGGTGAGGGTCAGGCTTCGGGGAAGGGTTAGGGTTCGGGCTAGGGTTAGGGTTAGGGGACGGGGACGGTTTAGGGTCCAGGTGAGGGCACGACAACGCTTTAGGGGGAGCGTACGTGTGAGGGCGCGGATTAGTGTCAGCGTACGGTTTAGGATTAGGGGACGGTTGAGGGTCAGGCTTCGGGGAAGGGTTAGGGTTAGGATTCGGGCTAGGGTTAGGGTTAGGGGACGGGGACGGTTTAGGGTCCAGGTGAGGGCACGACAACGCTTTAGGGGGAGCGTACGTGTGAGGGCTCGGTTTAGTGTCAGCGTACGGGTTAGGATTAGGGGACGGGTGAGGGTCAGGCTTCAGGGAAGGGTTAGGGTTAGGGTTCGGGCTAGGGTTAGGATTAGGGGACGGGGATGGTTTAGGGTCCAGGTGAGGGCACGACAACGCTTTAGGGGGAGCGTACGTGTGAGGGCGCGGGTTAGTGTCAGCGTACGGGTTAGGATTAGGGGACGGGTGAGGGTCAGGCTTCGGGGAAGGGTTAGGGTTAGAGTTCGGGCTAGGGTTAGGGTTAGGGGACGGGGACGGTTTAGGGTCCAGGTGAGGGCATGACAACGCTTTAGGGGGAGCGTATGTGTGAGTGTGTGGGTTAGTGCCAAGCGTACGGGTTAGGATTAGGGGACGGGTGAAGGTCAGGCTTCGGGGAAGGGTTAGGGTTAGGTTTCGGGCTAGGGTTAGGGTTAGGGGACGGGGACGGTTTAGGGTCCAGGTGAGGGTACGACAACGCTTTAGGGGGAGCGTATGTGTGAGGGCGCGGGTTAGTGTCAGCGTACGGATTAAGATTAGGGGACGGGTGAGGGTCAGGCTTCAGGGAAGGGTTAGGGTTAGGATTCGGGCTAGGGTTAGGGTTAGGGGACGGGGACGGTTTAGGGTCCAGGTGAGGGTACGACAACGCTTTAGGGGGAGCGTACGTGTGAGGGCGCGGTTTAGTGTCAGCGTACGGGTTAGGATTAGGGGACGGGTGAGGGTCAGGATTCAGGGAAGGTTTAGGGTTAGGGTTCGGGCTAGGGTTATGGTTAGGGGACGGGGACGGTTTAGGGTCCAGGTGAGGACACGACAACGCTTTAGGGGGATCGTACGTGTGAGGGCGCGGGTTAGTGTCAGCGTACGAGTTAGGATTATGGGACGGGTGAGGGTCAGGCTTCGGGGAAGGGTTAGGGTTAGGGTTCGGGCTGGGGTTAGGGTTAGGGGACGGGGACGGTTTAGGGTCGAGGTGAGGGCACGACAACGCTTTAGGGGGAGCGTACGTGTGAGGGCACGGGTTAGTGTCAGCGTACGGGTTAGGATTAAGGGACGGGTGAGGGTCAGGCTTCGGGGAAGGGTTAGGGTTAGGGTTCGGGCTAGGGTTAGGGTTAGGGGACGGGGACGGTTTAGGGTCCAGGTGAGGGCACGACAACGCTTTAGGGGGAGCGTACGTGTGAGGGCGCGGGTTATTGTCAGCGTACGGGTTAGGATTATGGGACGAGTGAGGATCAGGCTTCGGGGAAGGTTTAGGGTTCGGGCTAGGGTTAGGGTTAGGGGACGGGGACGGTTTAGGGTACAGGTGAGGGTACGACAACGCTTTAAGGGGAGCGTATGTGTGAGGGCGCGGGTTACTGTCAGCGTACGAGTTAGGATTATGGGACGGGTGAGGGTCAGGCTTCGGGGAAGGGTTAGGGTTAGGATTCGGGCTAGGGTTACGGTTAGGGGACGGGGACGGTTTAGGGTCCAGGTGAGGGTACGACAACACTTTAGGGGGAGCGTACGTGTGAGGGCGCGGTTTAGTGTCAGCGTACGGGTTAGGATTAGGGGACGGGTGAGGGTCAGGCTTCAGGGAAGGGTTAGGTTGAGGGTTCGGGCTAGGGTTAGGGTTAGGGGACGGGGACGGTTTAGGGTCCAGGTGAGGGCACGACAACGCTTTAGGGGGAGCGTACGTGTGAGGGCGTGTGTTAGTGTCAGCGAATGGGTTAGGATTGGGGGACGGGTGAGGGTCAGGCTTCGGGGAAGGGTTAGGGTTAGGGTTCGGGCTAGGGTTAGGGTTAGGGGACGGGGACGGTTTAGGGTCCAGGTGAGGGCACGACAATGCTTTAGGGCGAGCGTACGTGTGAGGGCGCGGGTTAGTGTCAGCGTATGGGTGAGGATTAGGGGACGGGTGAGTGTCAGGCTTCGGGGAAGGGTTAGGGTTAGGGTTCGGGCTAGGGTTAGGGTTAGGGGACGGGGACGGTTTAGGGTCCAGGTGAGGGTACGACAACGCTTTAGGGGGAGCGTACGTGTGAGGGCGTGGGTTAGTGTCAGCGTACGGGTTAGGATTAGGGGACGGGTGAGGGTCAGGCTTCGGTGAAGGGTTAGGGTTCGGGCTAGGGTTAGGGTTAGGGGACGGGGATGGTTTAGGGTCCAGGTGAGGGCACGACAACGCTTTAGGGGGAGCGTACGTGTGAGGGCGCGGGTTAGTGTCAGCGTACGGTTTAGGATTAGGGGACGGTTGAGGGTCAGGCTTCGGGGAAGGGTTAGGGTTAGGGTGCGGGCTAGGGTTAGGGTTAGGGTACGGGGACGGTTTAGGGTCCATGTGAGGGAACGACAACGCTTTAGGGGGAGCGTACGTGTGAGGGCGCGGGTTAGTGTCAGCGTACGGGGTAGGATTAGGGGACGGGTGAGGGTCAGGCTTCGGGGAGGGGTTAGGGTTAGGGTTCGGGCTAGGGTTAGGGTTAGGGAACGGGGACGGTTTAGGGTCCAGGTGAGGGTACGACAACGCTTTAGGGGGAGCGTACGTGTGAGGGCGCGGTTTAGTGTCAGCGTACGGGTTAGGATTAGGGGACGGGTGAGGGTCAGGCTTCAGGGAAGGGTTAGGGTTAGGGTTCGGGCTAGGGTTAGGGTTAGGGGACGGGGACGGTTTAGGGTCCAGGTGAGGGCATGACAACGCTTTAGGGGGATCGTACGAGTGAGGGCGCGGGTTAGTGTCAGCGTACGAGTTAGGATTAAGGGACGGGTGAGGGTCAGGCTTCGGGGAAGTGTTAGGGTTAGGGTTTGGGCTAGGGTTAGGGTTAGGGGACGGGGACGGTTTAGGGTCCAGGTGAGGGCACGACAACGCTTTAGGGGGATCGTACTTGTGAGGGCGCGGGTTAGTGTCAGCGTACGGGTTAGGATTAGGGGACGGGTGAGGGTCAGGCTTCGGGGAAGGGTTAGGGTTAGGGTTCTGGCTAGGGTTAGGGTTAAGGGACGGGGACGGTTTAGGGTCCAGGTGAGGGCACGACAACGCTTTAGGGGGAGCATACGTGTGAGGGCGCGGGTTAGTGTCAGCGTACGAGTTAGGATTAGGGGACGGGTGAGGGTCAGGCTTCGGGGAAGAGTTAGGGTTAGGGTTCGGGCTAGGGTTAGGGTTAGGGGACGGGGACGGTTTAGGGTCCAGGTGAGGGCACGACAAGGCTTTAGGGGGAGCGTACGTGTGAGGGCGCGGGTTAGTGTCAGCGTACGGGTTAGGATTAGGGGACGGGTGAGGGTCAGGCTTCGGGGAAGGGTTAGGGTTAGGATTCGGGCTAGGGTTAGGGTTAGGGGACGGGGACGGTTTAGGGTCCAGGTGAGGGTACGACAACGCTTTAGGGGGATCGTACGTGTGAGGGCGCGGTTTAGTGTCAGCGTACGGGTTAGGATTAGGGGACGGGTGAGGGTCAGGCTTCAGGGAAGGGTTAGGGTTAGGGTTCGGGCTAGGGTTAGGATTAGGGGACGGGGACGGTTTAGGGTCCAGGTGAGGGCACGACAACGCTTTAGGGGGATCGTACATGTGAGGGCACGGGTTAGTGTCAGCGTACGAGTTAGGATTATGGGACGGGTGAGGGTCAGGCTTCATGGAAGGGTTAGGGTTAGGGTTCGGGCTAGGGTTAGGGTTAGGGGACGGGGACGGTTTAGGGTCCAGGTGAGGGCACGACAACGCTTTAGGGGGAGCGTACGTGTGAGGGCGCGGTTTAGTGTCAGCGTACGGTTTAGGATTAGGGGACGGTTGAGGGTCAGGCTTCAGGGAAGTGTTAGGGTTAGGGTTCGGGCTAGGGTTAGGGTTAGGGGACGGGGACGGTTTAGGGTCCAGGTGAGGACACGACAACGCTTTAGGGTGATCGTACGTGTGAGGGCGCGTGTTAGTGTCAGCGTACGATTTAGGATTATGGGACGGGTGAGGGTCAGGCTTCAGGGAAGTGTTAGGGTTAGGGTTCGGGCTAGGGTTAGGGTTAGGGGACGGGGACGGTTTAGGGTCCAGGTGAGGGCACGACAACGCTTTAGGGGGAGCGTACGTGTGAGGGCGCGGGTTATGGTCAGCGTACGGGTTAGGATTAGGGGACGGGTGAGGGTCAGGCTTCGGGGAAGGTTTAGGGTTCGGGCTAGGGTTAGGGTTAGGGGACGGGGACGGTTTAGGGTCCAGGTGAGGGTACGACAACGCTTTAGGGGGATCGTACGTGTGAGGGAGCGGGTTAGTGTCAGCGTACGAGTTAGGATTATGGGACGGGTGAGGGTCAGGCTTCGGGGAAGGGTTAGGGTTGGGATTCGGGCTAGGGTTACGGTTAGGGGACGGGGACGGTTTAAGGTCCAGGTGAGGGCACGACAACGCTTTAGGGGGAGCGTACGTGTGAGGGCGCGGGTTAGTGTCAGCGTACGGGTTAGGATTAGGGGACGGGTGAGGGTCAGGCTTCGGGGAAGGGTTAGGGTTAGGGTTCGGGCTAGGGTTAGGGTTAGGGGACGGGGACGGTTTAGGGTCCAGGTGAGGGCACGACAACGCTTTAGGGGGATCGTACGTGTGAGGGAGCGGGTTAGTGTCAGCGTACGAGTTAGGATTATGGGACGGGTGAGGGTCAGGCTTCGGGGAAGGGTTAGGGTTAGGGTTCGGGCTAGGGTTAGGGTTAGGGGACGGGGACGGTTTAGGGTCCAGGTGAGGGCATGACAACGCTTTAGGGGGAGCGTACGTGTGAGGGCGCGGGTTAGTGTCAGCGTACGGGTTAGGATTAGGGGACGGGTGAGGGTCAGGCTTCGGGGAAGGGTTAGGGTTAGGGTTCGGGCTAGGGTTAGGGTTAGGGGACGGGGACGGTTTAGGGTCCAGGTGAGGGTAAGACAACGCTTTAGGGGGAGCGTACGTGTGAGGGCGCAGGTTAGTGTCAGCGTACGGGTTAGGATTAGGGGACGGGTGAGGGTCAGGCTTCGGGGAAGGGTTAGGGGTAGGGTTAGGGCTAGGTTTAGGGTTAGGGGACGGGGACGGTTTAGGGTCCAGGTGAGGGCACGACAACGCTTTAGGGGGAGCGTACGTGTGAGGGCGCGGGTTAGTGTCAGCGTACGGTTTAGGATTAGGGGACGGGTGAGGGCCAGGCTTCGGGGAAGGGTTAGGGTTAGGATTCGGGCGAGGGTTAGGGTTAGGGGACGGGGACGGTTTAGGGTCCAGGTGAGGGTACGACAACGCTTTAGGGGGAGCGTACGTGTGAAGGCGCGGGTTAGTGTCAGCGTACGGGTTAGCATTAGGGGACGGGTGAGGGTCAGGCTTCGGGGAAGGGTTAGGGTTAGGGTTCGGGCTAGGGTTAGGGTTAGGGGACGGGGACGGTTTAGGGTTCAGGTGAGGGCACGACAACGCTTTACGGGGAGCGTACGTGTGAGGGCGTGGGTTAGTGTCAGCGAATGTGTTAGGATTAGGGGATGGGTGAGGGTCAGGCTTCGGGGAAGGGTTAGGGTTAGGGTTCGGGCTAGGGCTAGGTTTAGGGGACGGGGACGGTTTAGGGTCCAGGTGAGGGCACGACAACGGTTTAGGGCGAGCGTACGTGTGAGGGCGCGGGTTAGTGTCAGCGTACGGGTTAGGATTATGGGACGAGTGAGGGTCAGGCTTCGGGGAAGGTTTAGGGTTCGGGCTAGGGTTAGGGTTAGGGGACGGGGACGGTTTAGGGTACAGGTTAGGGTACGACAACGCTTTAAGGGGAGCGTATGTGTGAGGGCGCGGGTTACTGTCAGCGTACGAGTTAGGATTATGGGACGGGTGAGGGTCAGGCTTCGGGGAAGGGTTAGGGTTAGGATTCGGGCTAGGGTTACGGTTAGGGGACGGGGACGGTTTAGGGTCCAGGTGAGGGTACGACAACACTTTAGGGGGAGCGTACGTGTGAGGGCGCGGTTTAGTGTCACCGTACGGGTTAGGATTAGGGGACGGGTGAGGGTCAGGCTTCAGGGAAGGGTTAGGTTGAGGGTTCGGGCTAGGGTTAGGGTTAGGGGACGGGGACGGTTTAGGGTCCAGGTGAGGGCACGACAACGCTTTAGGGCGAGCGTACGTGTGAGGGCGTGTGTTAGTGTCAGCGAATGGGTTAGGATTAGGGGACGGGTGAGGGTCAGGCTTCGGGGAAGGGTTAGGGTTAGGGTTCGGGCTAGGGTTAGGGTTAGGGGACGGGGACGGTTTAGGGTCCAGGTGAGGGCACGACAATGCTTTAGGGCGAGCGTACGTGTGAGGGCGCGGGTTAGTGTCAGCGTATGGGTGAGGATTAGGGGACGGGTGAGTGTCAGGCTTCGGGGAAGGGTTAGGGTTAGGGTTCGGGCTAGGGTTAGGGTTAGGGGACGGGGACGGTTTAGGGTCCAGGTGAGGGTACGACAACGCTTTAGGGGGAGCGTACGTGTGAGGGCGTGGGTTAGTGTCAGCGTACGGGTTAGGATTAGGGGACGGGTGAGGGTCAGGCTTCGGTGAAGGGTTAGGGTTCGGGCTAGGGTTAGGGTTAGGGGACGGGGACGGTTTAGGGTCCAGGTGAGGGCACGACAACGCTTTAGGGGGAGCGTACGTGTGAGGGCGCGGGTTAGTGTCAGCGTACGGTTTAGGATTAGGGGACGGTTGAGGGTCAGGCTTCGGGGAAGGGTTAGGGTTAGGGTGCGGGCTAGGGTTAGGGTTAGGGTACGGGGACGGTTTAGGGTCCATGTGAGGGAACGACAACGCTTTAGGGGGAGCGTACGTGTGAGGGCGCGGGTTAGTGTCAGCGTACGGGGTAGGATTAGGGGACGGGTGAGGGTCAGGCTTCGGGGAGGGGTTAGGGTTAGGGTTCGGGCTAGGGTTAGGGTTAGGGAACGGGGACGGTTTAGGGTCCAGGTGAGGGTACGACAACGCTTTAGGGGGAGCGTACGTGTGAGGGCGCGGTTTAGTGTCAGCGTACGGGTTAGGATTAGGGGACGGGTGAGGGTCAGGCTTCAGGGAAGGGTTAGGGTTAGGGTTCGGGCTAGGGTTAGGGTTAGGGGACGGGGACGGTTTAGGGTCCAGGTGAGGGCATGACAACGCTTTAGGGGGATCGTACGTGTGAGGGCGCGGGTTAGTGTCAGCGTACGAGTTAGGATTAAGGGACGGGTGAGGGTCAGGCTTCGGGGAAGTGTTAGGGTTAGGGTTTGGGCTAGGGTTAGGGTTAGGGGATGGGGACGGTTTAGGGTCCAGGTGAGGGCACGACAACGCTTTAGGGGGATCGTACTTGTGAGGGCGCGGGTTAGTGTCAGCGTACGGGTTAGGATTAGGGGACGGGTGAGGGTCAGGCTTCGGGGAAGGGTTAGGGTTAGGGTTCTGGCTAGGGTTAGGGTTAAGGGACGGGGACGGTTTAGGGTCCAGGTGAGGGCACGACAACGCTTTAGGGGGAGCATACGTGTGAGGGCGCGGGTTAGTGTCAGCGTACGAGTTAGGATTAGGGGACGGGTGAGGGTCAGGCTTCGGGGAAGAGTTAGGGTTAGGGTTCGGGCTAGGGTTAGGGTTAGGGGACGGGGACGGTTTAGGGTCCAGGTGAGGGCACAACAAGGCTTTAGGGGGAGCGTACGTGTGAGGGCGCGGGTTAGTGTCAGCGTACGGGTTAGGATTAGGGGACGGGTGAGGGTCAGGCTTCGGGGAAGGGTTAGGGTTAGGATTCGGGCTAGGGTTAGGGTTAGGGGACGGGGACGGTTTATGGTCCAGGTGAGGGTACGACAACGCTTTAGGGGGATCGTACGTGTGAGGGCGCGGTTTAGTGTCAGCGTACGGGTTAGGATTAGGGGACGGGTGAGGGTCAGGCTTCAGGGAAGGGTTAGGGTTAGGGTTCGGGCTAGGGTTAGAATTAGGGGACGGGGACGGTTTAGGGTCCAGGTGAGGGCACGACAACGCTTTAGGGGGATCGTACATGTGAGGGCACGGGTTAGTGTCAGCGTACGAGTTAGGATTATGGGACGGGTGAGGGTCAGGCTTCATGGAAGGGTTAGGGTTAGGGTTCGGGCTAGGGTTAGGGTTAGGGGACGGGGACGGTTTAGGGTCCAGGTGAGGGCACGACAACGCTTTAGGGGGAGCGTACGTGTGAGGGCGCGGTTTAGTGTCAGCGTACGGTTTAGGATTAGGGGACGGTTGAGGGTCAGGCTTCAGGGAAGGGTTAGGGTTAGGGTTCGGGCTAGGGTTAGGGTTAGGGGACGGGGACGGTTTAGGGTCCAGGTGAGGACACGACAACGCTTTAGGGGGATCGTACGTGTGAGGGAGCGGGTTAGTGTCAGCGTACGAGTTAGGATTATGGGACGGGTGAGGGTCAGGCTTCGGGGAAGGGTTAGGGTTAGGGTTCGGGCTAGGGTTAGGGTTAGGGGACGGGGACGGTTTAGGGTCCAGGTGAGGGCATGACAACGCTTTAGGGGGAGCGTACGTGTGAGGGCGCGGGTTAGTGTCAGCGTACGGGTTAGGATTAGGGGACGGGTGAGGGTCAGGCTTCGGGGAAGGGTTAGGGTTAGGGTTCGGGCTAGGGTTAGGGTTAGGGGACGGGGACGGTTTAGGGTCCAGGTGAGGGTAAGACAACGCTTTAGGGGGAGCGTACGTGTGAGGGCGCAGGTTAGTGTCAGCGTACGGGTTAGGATTAGGGGACGGGTGAGGGTCAGGCTTCGGGGAAGGGTTAGGGTTAGGGTTAGGGCTAGGTTTAGGGTTAGGGGACGGGGACGGTTTAGGGTCCAGGTGAGGGCACGACAACGCTTTAGGGGGAGCGTACGTGTGAAGGCGCGGGTTAGTGTCAGCGTACGGGTTAGCATTAGGGGACGGGTGAGGGTCAGGCTTCGGGGAAGGGTTAGGGTTAGGGTTCGGGCTAGGGTTAGGGTTAGGGGACGGGGACGGTTTAGGGTTCAGGTGAGGGCACAACAACGCTTTACGGGGAGCGTACGTGTGAGGGCGTGGGTTAGTGTCAGCGAATGTGTTAGGATTAGGGGATGGGTGAGGGTCAGGCTTCGGGGAAGGGTTAGGGTTAGGGTTCGGGCTAGGGCTAGGTTTAGGGGACGGGGACGGTTTAGGGTCCAGGTGAGGGCACGACAACGGTTTAGGGCGAGCGTACGTGTGAGGGCGCGGGTTAGTGTCAGCGTACGGGTTAGGATTAGGGGACGGGTGAGGGTCAGGCTTCGGGGAAGGGTTAGGGTTAGGGTTCTGGCTAGGGTTAGGGTTAGGGGACGGGGACGGTTTAGGGTCCAGGTGAGGGCACGACAACGCTTTAGGGGGAGCGTACGTGTGAGGGCGCGGGTTAGTGTCAGCGTACGAGTTAGGATTAGGGGACGGGTGAGGGTCAGGCTTCGGGGAAGAGTTAGGGTTAGGGTTCGGGCTAGGGTTAGGGTTAGGGGACGGGGACGGTTTAGGGTCCAGGTGAGGGTACGACAACGCTTTAGGGGGATCGTACGTTTGAGGGCGCGTTTTAGTGTCAGCGTACGGGTTAGGATTAGGGGACAGGTGAGGGTCAGGCTTCAGGGAAGGGTTAGGGTTAGGGTTCGGGCTAGGGTTAGGATTAGGGGACGGGGACGGTTTAGGGTCCAGGTGAGGGCACGACAACGCTTTAGGGGGATCGTACATGTGAGGGCGCGGGTTAGTGTCAGCGTACGAGTTAGGATTATGGGACGGGTGAGGGTCAGGCTTCATGGAAGGGTTAGGGTTAGGGTTCGGGCTAGGGTTAGGGTTAGGGGACGGGGACGGTTTAGGGTCCAGGTGATGGCACGACAACGCTTTAGGGGGAGCGTACGTGTGAGGGCGCGGTTTAGTGTCAGCGTACGGTTTAGGATTAGGGGACGGGTGAGGGTCAGGCTTCAGGGAAGGGTTAGGATTAGGGTTCGGGCTAGGGTTAGGGTTAGGGGACGGGGACGGTTTAGGGTCCAGGTGAGGGCACGACAACGCTTTAGGGGGAGCGTACGTGTGAGGGCGCGGGTTAGTGTCAGCGTACGAGTTAGGATTATGGGACGGGTGAGGGTCAGGCTTCGGGGAAGGGTTAGGGTTAGGGTTCGGGCTAGGGTTAGGGTTAGGGGACGGGGACGGTTTAGGGTCCAGGTGAGGGCACGACAACGCTTTAGGGGGAGCGTACGTGTGAGGGCGCGGGTTAGTGTCAGCGTACAGGTTAGGATTAGGGGACGGGTGAGTGTCAGGCTTCGGGGAAGGGTTAGGGTTAGGGTTCGGGCTAGGGTTAGGGTTAGGGGACGGGGACGGTTTAGGGTCCAGGTGAGGGCACGACAACGCTTTAGGGGGAGCGTACGTGTGAGGGCGCGGGTTATGGTCAGCGTACGGGTTAGGATTAGGGGACGGGTGAGGGTCAGGCTTCGGGGAAGGTTTAGGGTTCGGGCTAGGGTTAGGGTTAGGGGTCGGGGACGGTTTAGGGTCCAGGTGAGGGTACGACAACGCTTTAAGGGGAGCGTATGTGTGAGGGCGCGGGTTACTGTCAGCGTACGAGTTAGGATTATGGGACGGGTGAGGGTCAGGCTTCGGGGAAGGGTTAGGGTTAGGATTCGGGCTAGGTTAACGGTTAGGGGACGGGGACGGTTTAGGGTCCAGGTGAGGGCACGACAACGCTTTAGGGGGAGCGTACGTGTGAGGGCGCGGGTTAGTGTCAGCGTACGGGTTAGGAGTAGGGGACGGGTGAGGGTCATGCTTCGGGGAAGGGTTAGGGTTAGGGTTCGGGCTAGGGTTAGGGTTAGGGGACGGGGACGGTTTAGGGTCCAGGTGAGGGCACGACAACGCTTTAGGGGGATCGTACGTGTGAGGGAGCGGGTTAGTGTCAGCGTACGAGTTAGGATTATGGGACGGGTGAGGGTCAGGCTTCGGGGAAGGGTTAGGGTTAGGGTTCGGGCTAGGGTTAGGGTTAGGGGACGGGGACGGTTTAGGGTCCAGGTGAGGGCACGACAACGCTTTAGGGGGAGCATACGTGTGAGGGCGTGGGTTAGTGTCAGCGTACGGGTTAGGATTAGGGGACGGGTGAGGGTCAGGCTTCGGGGAAGGGTTAGGGTTAGGGTTCGGGCTAGGGTTAGGGTTAGTGGACGGGGACGGTTTAGGGTCCAGGTGAGGGCACGACAACGCTTTAGGGGGAGCGTATGTGTGAGGGCGCGGGTTATTGTCAGCGTACAGGTTAGGATTAGGGGACGGGTGAGGGTCAGGCTTCGGGGAAGGTTTAGGGTTCGGGCTAGGGTTAGGGTTAGGGGACGGGGACGGTTTAGGGTCCAGGTGAGGGTACGACAACGCTTTAGGGGGAGCATACGTGTGAGGGCGCGGGTTAGTGTCAGCGTACGGGTTAGGATTAGGGGACGGGTCAGGGTCAGGCTTCGGGGAAGGGTTAGGGTTAGGGTTCGGGCTAGGGTTAGGGTTAGGGGACGGGGATGGTTTAGGGTCCATATGAGGGCACGACAAAGCTTTAGCGGGAGCGTAGGTGTGAGGGAGCGGGTTAGTGTCAGCGTACAGGATAGGATTAGGGGACGGGTGAGGGTCAGGCTTCGGGGAAGGGTTAGGGTTAGGGTTCGGGCTAGGGTTAGGGTTAGGGGACGGGGACGGTTTAGGGTCCAGGTGAGGGCATGACAACGCTTTAGGGGGAGCATACGTATGAGTGTGTGGGTTAGTGCCAAGCGTACGGGTTAGAATTAGGGGACGGGTGAGGGTCAGGCTTCGGGGAAGGGTTAGGGTTAGGTTTCGGGCTAGGGTTAGGGTTAGGGGACGGGGACGGTTTAGGGTCCAGGTGATGGTACGACAACGCTTTAGGGGGAGCGTATGTGTGAGGGCGCGGGTTAGTGTCAGCGTACGGGTTAGGATTAGGGGACGGGTGAGGGTCAGGCTTCGGGGAAGGTTTAGGGTTAGGATTCGGGCTAGGGTTAGGGTTAGGGGACGGGGACGGTTTAGGGTCCAGGTGAGAGTACGACAACGCTTTAGGGGGAGCGTACGTGTGAGGGCGCGGTTTAGTGTCAGCGTACGGGTTAGGATTAGGGGACGGGTGAGGGTCAGGCTTCAGGGAAGGGTTAGGGTTAGGGTTCGGGCTAGGGATAGGGTTAGGGGACGGGGACGGTTTAGGGTCCAGGTGAGGGCACGACAACGCTTTAGGGGGATCGTACGTGTGAGGGCGCGGGTTAGTGTCAGCGTACGAGTTAGGATTATGGGACGGGTGAGGGTCAGGCTTCGGGGAAGGGTTAGGGTTAGGGTTCGGGCTAGGGTTAGGGTTAGGGGACGGGGACGGTTTAGGGTCCAGGTGAGGGCACGACAACGCTTTACGGGGAGCGTACGTGTGAGGGCGCGGGTTAGTGTCAGCGAATGGGTTAGGATTAGGGGACGGGTGAGGGTCAGGCTTCGGGGAAGGGTTAGGGTTAGGGTTCGGGCTAGGGCTAGGTTTAGGGGACGGGGACGGTTTAGGGTCCAGGTGAGGGCACGACAACGCTTTAGGGCGAGCGTACGTGTGAGGGCGCGGGTTAGTGTCAGCGTACGGGTTAGGATTAGGGGACGGGTGAGGGTCAGGCTTCGGGGAAGGGTTAGGGTTAGGGTTCTGGCTAGGGTTAGGGTTAGGGGACGGGGACGGTTTAGGGTCCAGGTGAGGGTACGACAACGATTTAGGGGGAGCGTACGTGTGAGGGCGTGGGTTAGTGTCAGCGTACGGGTTAGGATTAGGGGACGGGTGAGGGTCAGGCTTCGGGGAAGGGTTAGGGTTCGGGCTAGGGTTAGGGTTAGGGGACGGGGACGGTTTAGGGTCCAGGTGAGGGCACGACAACGCTTTAGGGGGAGCGTACGTGTGAGGGCGCTGGTTAGTGTCAGCGTACGGTTTAGGATTAGGGGACGGTTGAGGGTCAGGCTTCGGGGAAGTGTTAGGGTTAGGGTTCGGGCTAGGGTTAGGGTTAGGGTACGGGGACGGTTTAGGGTCCATGTGAGGGTACGACAACGCTTTAGGGGGAGCGTACGTGTGAGGGCTTGGTTTAGTGTCAGCGTACGGGTTAGGATTAGGGGACGGGTGAGGGTCAGGCTTCAGGGAAGGGTTAGGGTTAGGGTTCGGGCTAGGGTTAGGGTTAGGGGACGGGGACGGTTTAGAGTCCAGGTGAGGGCATGACAACGCTTTAGGGGGATCGTACGTGTGAGGGCGCGGGTTAGTGTCAGCGTACGAGTTAGGATTATGGGACAGGTGAGGGTCAGGCTTCGGGGAAGGGTTAGGGTTAGGATTCGGGCTAGGGTTAGGGTTAGGGGACGGGGACGGTTTAGGGTCCAGGTGAGGGTACGACAACGCTTTAGTGGGATCGTACGTGTGAGGGCGCGGTTTAGTGTCAGCGTACGGGTTAGGATTAGGGGACGGGTGAGTGTCAGGCTTCAGGGAAGGGTTAGGGTTTGGGTTCGGGCTAGGGTTAGGATTAGGGGACGGGGACGGTTTAGGGTCCAGGTGAGGGCACGACAACGCTTTAGGGGGATTGTACATGTGAGGGCGCGGGTTAGTGTCAGCGTACGAGTTAGGATTATGGGACGGGTGAGGGTCAGGCATCATGGAAGGTTTAGGGTTAGGTTTCGGGCTAGGGTTAGGGTTAGGGGACGGGGACGGTTTAAGGTCCAGGTGAGGGCACGACAACGCTTTAGGGGGAGCGTACGTGTGAGGGCGCGGGTTAGTGTCAGCGTACGGGTTAGGATTAGGGGACGGGTGAGGGTCAGGCTTCGGGGAAGGGTTAGGGTTAGGGTTCTGGCTAGGGTTAGGGTTAGGGGACGGGGACGGTTTAGGGTCCAGGTGAGGGCACGACAACGCTTTAGGGGGAGCGTACGTGTGAGGGCGCGGGTTAGTGTCAGCGTACGAGTTAGGATTAGGGGACGGGTGAGGGTCAGGCTTCGGGGAAGGGTTAGGGTTAGGGTTCGGGCTAGGGTTAGGGTTAGGGGACGGGGACGGTTTAGGGTCCAGGTGAGGGTACGACAACGCTTTAGGGGGAGCGTACGTGTGAGGGCACGGGTTACTGTCAGCGTACGGGTTAGGATTTGGGGACGGGTGAGGTTGAGGCTTCGGGGAAGGGTTAGGGTTCGGGCTAGGGTTAGGGTTAGGGGATGGGGACGGTTTAGGATCCAGCTGAGGGCACGACAACGCTTTAGGGGGAGCGTACATGTGAGGGCGCGGGTTAGTGTCAGCGTACGGTTTAGAATTAGGGGACGGTTGAGGGTCAGGCTTCGGGGAAGGGTTAGGGTTAGGGTTCGGGCTAGGGTTAGGGTTAGGGTACGGGGACGGTTTAGGGTCCATGTGAGGGTACGACAACGCTTTAGGGGGAGCGTACGTGTGAGGGCGCGGGTTAGTGTCAGCGTACGGGTTAGGATTAGGGGACGGGTGAGGGTCAGGCTTCGGGGAAAGGTTAGGGTTCGGGCTAGGGTTAGGGTTAGGGGACGGGGATGGTTTAGGGTCCAGGTGAGGGTACGACAACGCTTTAGGTGGAGCGTACGTGTGAGGGCGCGGGTTAGTGTCAGCGTACGGGTTAGGATTATGGTACGGTTGAGTTTCAGGCTTTGGGGAAGGGTAAGGTTTAGGGTTCTGGCTAGGGTTAGGGTTAGGGGACGGGGACTGTTTAGGGTCCAGGTGAGGGCACGACAACGCTTTAGGGGGAGCGTACGTGTGAGGGCGCGGGTTAGTGTCAGCGTACGGGTTAGGATTAGGGGACGGGTGAGGGTCAGGCTTCGGGGAAGTGTTAGGGTTAGGGTTCGGGCTAGGGTTAGGGTTAGGGGACGGGGACGATTTAGGGTCCAGGTGAGGGCACGACAACGCTTTAGGGGGAGCGTACGTGTGAGGGCGCAGGTTAGTGTCAGCGTTCGGGTTACGATTAGGGGACGGGTGAGGGTCAGGCTTCGGGGAAGGGTTAGGGTTAGGGTTCGGGCTAGGGTTAGGATTAGGGGAAGGGGATGGTCTAGGGTCCAGGTGAGGGCACGACAACGCTTTAGGGGGAGCGTAGGTGTGAGGGCGCGGGTTAGTGTCAGCGTACGGGTTAGGATTAGGGGACGGGTGAGGGTCAGGCTTCGGGGAAGGGTTAGGGTTAGGGTTCGGGCTAGGGTTAGGGTTAGGGGACGTTGACGGTTTAGGGTCCAGGTGAGGGCACGATAACGCTTTAAGGGGAGCATACGTATGAGTGTGTGGGTTAGTGCCAAGCATACGGGTTAGGATTAGGGGACGGGTGAAAGTCAGGCTTCGGGGAAGGGTTAGGGTTAGGTTTCGGGCTAGGGTTAGGGTTAGGGGACGTGGACGGTTTAGGGTCCAGGTGAGGGTACGACAACGCTTTAGGGGGAGCGTATGTGTGAGGGCGCGGGTTAGTGTCAGCGTACGGGTTAGGATTAGGGGACGGGTGAGGGTCAGGCTTCGGGGAAGGGTTAGGGTTAGGATTCGGGCTAGGGTTAGGGTTAGGGGACGGGGACGGTTTAGAGTCCAGGTGAGGGCATGACAACGCTTTAGGGGGATCGTACGTGTGAGGGCGCGGGTTAGTGTCAGTGTACGAGTTAGGATTATGGGACAGGTGAGGGTCAGGCTTCGGGGAAGGGTTAGGGTTAGGATTCGGGCTAGGGTTAGGGTTAGGGGACGGGGACGGTTTAGGGTCCAGGTGAGGGTACGACAACGCTTTAGTGGGATCGTACGTGTGAGGGCGCGGTTTAGTGTCAGCGTACGGGTTAGGATTAGGGGACGGGTGAGTGTCAGGCTTCAGGGAAGGGTTAGGGTTTGGGTTCGGGCTAGGGTTAGGATTAGGGGACGGGGACGGTTTAGGGTCCAGGTGAGGGCACGACAACGCTTTAGGGGGATTGTACATGTGAGGGCGCGGGTTAGTGTCAGCGTACGAGTTAGGATTATGGGACGGGTGAGGGTCAGGCATCATGGAAGGTTTAGGGTTAGGGTTCGGGCTAGGGTTAGGGTTAGGGGACGGGGACGGTTTAAGGTCCAGGTGAGGGCACGACAACGCTTTAGGGGGAGCGTACGTGTGAGGGCGCGGGTTAGTGTCAGCGTACGGGTTAGGATTAGGGGACGGGTGAGGGTCAGGCTTCGGGGAAGGGTTAGGGTTAGGGTTCTGGCTAGGGTTAGGGTTAGGGGACGGGGACGGTTTAGGGTCCAGGTGAGGGCACGACAACGCTTTAGGGGGAGCGTACGTGTGAGGGCGCGGGTTAGTGTCAGCGTACGAGTTAGGATTAGGGGACGGGTGAGGGTCAGGCTTCGGGGAAGGGTTAGGGTTAGGGTTCGGGCTAGGGTTAGGGTTAGGGGACGGGGACGGTTTAGGGTCCAGGTGAGGGTACGACAACGCTTTAGGGGGAGCGTACGTGTGAGGGCACGGGTTACTGTCAGCGTACGGGTTAGGATTTGGGGACGGGTGAGGGTGAGGCTTTGGGGAAGGGTTAGGGTTCGGGCTAGGGTTAGGGTTAGGGGATGGGGACGGTTTAGGATCCAGCTGAGGGCACGACAACGCTTTAGGGGGAGCGTACATGTGAGGGCGCGGGTTAGTGTCAGCGTACGGTTTAGAATTAGGGGACGGTTGAGGGTCAGGCTTCGGGGAAGGGTTAGGGTTAGGGTTCGGGCTAGGGTTAGGGTTAGGGTACGGGGATGGTTTAGGGTCCATGTGAGGGTACGACAACGCTTTAGGGGGAGCGTACGTGTGAGGGCGCGGGTTAGTGTCAGCGTACGGGTTAGGATTAGGGGACGGGTGAGGGTCAGGCTTCGGGGAAGGGTTAGGGTTCAGGCTAGGGTTAGGGTTAGGGGACGGGGATGGTTTAGGGTCCAGGTGAGGGTACGACAACGCTTTAGGTGGAGCGTACGTGTGAGGGCGCGGGTTAGTGTCAGCGTACGGGTTAGGATTATGGTACGGTTGAGTTTCAGGCTTTGGGGAAGGGTAAGGGTTAGGGTTCGGGCTAGGGTTAGGGTTAGGGGACGGGGACTGTTTAGGGTCCAGGTGAGGGCACGACAACGCTTTAGGGGGAGCGTACGTGTGAGGGCGCGGGTTAGTGTCAGCGTACGGGTTAGGATTAGGGGACGGGTGAGGGTCAGGCTTCGGGGAAGGGTTAGGGTTAGGGTTCGGGCTAGGGTTAGGGTTAGGGGACGGGGACGATTTAGGGTCCAGGTGAGGGCACGACAACGCTTTAGGGGGAGCGTACGTGTGAGGGCGCGGGTTAGTGTCAGCGTTCGGGTTACGATTAGGGGACGGGTGAGGGTCAGGCTTCGGGGAAGGGTTAGGGTTAGGGTTCGGGCTAGGGTTAGGATTAGGGGAAGGGGATGGTCTAGGGTCCAGGTGAGGGCACGACAACGCTTTAGGGGGAGCGTAGGTGTGAGGGCGCGGGTTAGTGTCAGCGTACGGGTTAGGATTAGGGGACGGGTGAGGGTCAGGCTTCGGGGAAGGGTTAGGGTTAGGGTTCGGGCTAGGGTTAGGGTTAGGGGACGTTGACGGTTTAGGGTCCAGGTGAGGGCACGATAACGCTTTAAGGGGAGCATACGTATGAGTGTGTGGGTTAGTGCCAAGCATACGCGTTAGGATTAGGGGACGGGTGAAAGTCAGGCTTCGGGGAAGGGTTAGGGTTAGGTTTCGGGCTAGGGTTAGGGTTAGGGGACGTGGACGGTTTAGGGTCCAGGTGAGGGTACGACAACGCTTTAGGGGGAGCGTATGTGTGAGGGCGCGGGTTAGTGTCAGCGTACGGGTTAGGATTAGGGGACGGGTGAGGGTCAGGCTTCGGGGAAGGGTTAGGGTTAGGATTCGGGCTAGGGTTAGGGTTAGGGGACGGGGACGGTTTAGGGTCCAGGTGAGGGTACGACAACACTTTAGGGGGAGCGTACGTGTGAGGGCGCGGTTTAGTGTCAGCGTACGGGTTAGGATTAGGGGACGGGTGAGGGTCAGGATTCAGGGAAGGGTTAGGGTTAGGGTTCGGCCTAGGGTTAGGGTTAGGGGACGGGGACGGTTTAGGGTCCAGGTGAGGACACGACAACGCTTTAGGGGGATCGTACGTGTGAGGGCGCGGGTTAGTGTCAGCGTACGAGTTAAGATTATGGGACGGGTGAGGGTCAGGCTTTGGGGAAGGGTTAGGGTTAGGGTTCGGGCTAGGGTTAGGGTTAGGGGACGGGGACGGTTTAGGGTCGAGGTGAGGGCACGACAACGCTTTAGGGGGAGCGTACGTGTGAGGGCGCTGGTTAGTGTCAGCGTACGGGTTAGGATTAGGGGACGGGTGAGGGTCAGGCTTCGGGGAAGGGTTAGGGTAAGGGTTCGGGCTAGGGTTAGGGTTAGGGGACGGGGACGGTTTAGGGTCCAGGTGAGGGAACGACAACGCTTTAGGGGGAGCGTACGTGTGAGGGGGCGGGTTATTGTCAGCGTACGGGTTAGGATTAGGGGACGGGTGAGGGTCAGCCTTCGGGGAAGGTTTAGCGTTCGGGCTAGGGTTAGGGTTAGGGGACGGGGACGGTTTAGGGTCCAGCTGAGGGTACGACAACGCTTTAAGGGGAGCGTATGTGTGAGGGCGCGGGTTACTGTCAGCGTACGAGTTAGGATTATGGGACGGGTGAGGGTCAGGCTTCGGGGAAGGGTTAGGGTTAGGATTCGGGCTAGGGTTACGGTTAGGGGACGGGGACGGTTTAGGGTCCAGGTGAGGGTACGACAACACTTTAGGGGGAGCGTACGTGTGAGGGCGCGGTTTAGTGTCAGCGTAGGGGTTAGGATTAGGGGACGGGTGAGGGTCAGGCTTCAGGGAAGGGTTAGGTTTAGGGTTCGGGCTAGGGTTAGGGTTAGGGGACGGGGACGGTTTAGGGTCCAGGTGAGGGCACGACAACGCTTTAGGGGGAGCGTACGTGTGAGGGCGTGTGTTAGTGTCAGCGAATGGGTTAGGATTAGGGGAGGGGTGAGGGTCAGGCTTCGGGGAAGGGTTAGGGTTAGGGTTCGGGCTAGGGTTAGGTTTAGGGGACGGGGACGGTTTAGGGTCCAGGTGAGGGCACGACAACGCTTTAGGGCGAGCGTACGTGTGAGGGCGCGGGTTAGTGTCAGCGTACGGGTTAGGATTAGGGGACGGGTGAGGGTCAGGCTTCGGGGAAGGGTTAGGGTTAGGGTTCGGGCTAGGGTTAGGGTTAGGGGACGGGGACGGTTTAGGGTCCAGGTGAGGGTACGACAACGCTTTAGGGGGAGCGTACGTGTGAGGGCGTGGGTTAGTGTCAGCGTACGGGTTAGGATTAGGGGACGGGTGAGGGTCAGGCTTCGGGGAAGGGTTAGGGTTCGGGCTAGGGTTAGGGTTAGGGGACGGGGACGGTTTAGGGTCCAGGTGAGGGCACGACAACGCTTTAGGGGGAGCGTACGTGTGAGGGCGCAGGTTAGTGTCAGCGTACGGTTTAGGATTAGGGGACGGTTGAGGGTCAGGCTTCGGGGAAGGGTTAGGGTTAGGGTTCGGGCTAGGGTTAGGGTTAGGGTACGGGGACGGTTTAGGGTCCATGTGAGGGTATGACAACGCTTTAGGGGGAGCGTACGTGTGAGGGCGCGGGTTAGTGTCAGCGTACGGGGTAGGATTAGGGGACGGGTGAGAGTCAGGCTTCGGGGAAGGGTTAGGGTTAGGGTTCGGGCTAGGGTTAGGGTTAGGGAACGGGGACGGTTTAGGGTCCAGGTGAGGGTACGACAACGCTTTAGGGGGAGCGTACGTGTGAGGGCGCGGTTTAGTGTCAGCGTACGGGTTAGGATTAGGGGACGGGTGAGGGTCAGGCTTCAGGGAAGGGTTAGGGTTAGGGTTCGGGCTAGGGTTAGGGTTAGGGGACGGGGACGGTTTAGGGTCCAGGTGAGGGCATGACAACGCTTTAGGGGGATCGTACGTGTGAGGGCGCGGGTTAGTGTCAGCGTACGAGTTAGGATTATGGGACGGGTGAGGGTCAGGCTTCGGGGAAGAGTTAGGGTTAGGGTTCGGGCTAGGGTTAGGGTTAGGGGACGGGGACGGTTTAGGGTCCAGGTGAGGGCACGACAACGCTTTAGGGGGAGCGTACGTGTGAGGGCGCGTGTTAGTGTCAGCGTACGGGTTAGGATTAGGGGACGGGTGAGGGTCAGGCTTCGGGTAAGGGTTAGGGTTAGGATTCGGGCTAGGGTTAGGGTTAGGGGACGGGGACGGTTTAGGGTCCCGGTGAGGGTACGACAACGCTTTACGGGGATCGTACGTGTGAGGGCGCGGTTTAGTGTCAGCGTACGGGTTAGGATTAGGGGACGGGTGAGTGTCAGGCTTCAGGGAAGGGTTAGGGTTAGGGTTCGGGCTAGGGTTAGGATTAGGGGACGGGGACGGTTTAGGGTCCAGGTGAGGGCACGACAACGCTTTAGGGGGATTGTACATGTGAGGGTGCGGGTTCGTGTCAGCGTACGAGTTAGGATTATGGGACGGGTGAGGGTCAGGCTTCATGGAAGGGTTAGGGTTAGGGTTCGGGCTAGGGTTAGGGTTAGGGGACGGGGACGGTTTAGGGTCCAGGTGAGGGCACGACAACGCTTTAGGGGGAGCGTACGTGTGAGGGCGCGGGTTAGTGTCAGCGTACGGATTAGGATTAGGGGACGGGTGATGGTCAGGCTTCGGGGAAGGGTTAGGGTTAGGGTTCTGGCTAGGGTTAGGGTTAGGGGACGGGGACGGTTTAGGGTCCAGGTGAGGGCACGACAACGCTTTAGGGGGAGCGTACGTGTGAGGGCGCGGGTTAGTGTCAGCGTACGAGTTAGGATTAGGGGACGGGTGAGGGTCAGGCTTCGGGGAAGTGTTAGGGTTAGGGTTCGGGCTAGGGTTAGGGTTAGGGGACGGGGACGGTTTAGGGTCCAGGTGAGGGTACGACAACGCTTTAGGGGGAGCGTACGTGTGAGGGCATGGGTTAGTGTCAGCGTACGGGTTAGGATTAGGGGACGGGTGAGGGTCAGGCTTCGGGGAAGGGTTAGGGTTCGGGCTAGGGTTAGGGTTAGGGGATGGGGACGGTTTAGGATCCAGGTGAGGGCACGACAACGCTTTAGGGGGAGCGTACATGTGAGGGCGCAGGTTAGTGTCAGCGTACGGTTTAGAATTAGGGGACGGTTGAGGGTCAGGCTTCGGGGAAGGGTTAGGGTTAGGGTTCGGGCTAGGGTTAGGGTTAGGGTACGGGGACGGTTTAGGGTCCATGTGAGGGTACGACAACGCTTTAGGGGGAGCGTACGTGTGAGGGCGCGGGTTAGTGTCAGCGTACGGGTTAGGATTAGGGGACGGGTGAGGGTCAGGCTTCGGGGAAGGGTTAGGGTTCGGGCTAGGGTTAGGGTTAGGGGACGGGGATGGTTTAGGGTCCAGGTGAGGGTACGACAACGCTTTAGGTGGAGCGTACGTGTGAGGGCGCGGGTTAGTGTCAGCGTACGGGTTAGGATTAGGGTACGGTTGAGTGTCAGGCTTTGGGGAAGAGTAAGGGTTAGGGTTCGGGCTAGGGTTAGGGTTAGGGGACGGGGACTGTTTAGGGTCCAGGTGAGGGCACGACAACGCTTTAGGGGGAGCGTACGTGTGAGGGCGCGGGTTAGTGTCAGCGTACGGGTTAGGATTAGGGGACGGGTGAGGGTCAGGCTTCGGGGAAGGGTTAGGGTTAGGGTTCGGGCTAGGGTTAGGGTTAGGGGACGGGGATGGTTTAGGGTCCATGTGAGGGCACGGCAACGCTTTAGCGGGAGCGTAGGTGTGAGGGCGTGGGTTAGTGTCAGCGTACAGGTTAGGATTAGGGGACGGGTGAGGGTCAGGCTTCGGGGAAGGGTTAGGGTTAGGGTTCGGGCTAGGGTTAGGGTTAGGGGACGGGGACGGTTTAGGGTCCAGGTGAGGGCACGACAACGCTTTAGGGGGAGCATACGTATGAGTGTGTGGGTTAGTGCCAAGCGTACGGGTTAGGATTAGGGGACGGGTGACGGTCAGGCTTCGGGGAAGGGTTAGGGTTAGGTTTCGGGCTAGGGTTAGGGTTAGGGGACGCGGACGGTTTAGGGTCCAGGTGATGGTACGACAACGCTTTAGGGGGAGCGTATGTGTGAGGGCGCGGGTTAGTGTCAGCGTACGGGTTAGGATTAGGGGACGGGTGAGGGTCAGGCTTCGGGGAAGGTTTAGGGTTCGGGCTAGGGTTAGGGTTAGGGGACGGGGACGGTTTAGGGTCCAGGTGAGGGTACGACAACGCTTTAAGGGGAGCGTATGTGTGAGGGCGCGGGTTAGTGTCAGCGTACGAGTTAGGATTATGGGACGGGTGAGGGTCAGGCTTCGGGGAAGGTTTAGGGTTCGGGCTAGGGTTAGGGTTAGGGGACGGGGACTGTTTAGGGTCCAGGTGAGGGCACGACAACGCTTTAGGGGGAGCGTACGTGTGAGGGTGCGGGTTAGTGTCAGCGTACGGGTTAGGATTAGGGGACGGGTGAGGGTCAGGCTTCGGGGAAGGGTTAGGGTTAGGGTTCGGGCTAGGGTTAGGGTTAGGGGACGGGGACGGTTTAGGGTCCAGGTGAGGGCACGACAACGCTTTAGGGGGAGCGTACGTGTGAGGGCGCGGGTTAGTGTCAGCGTACGGGTTAGGATTAGGGGACGGGTGAGGGTCAGGCTTCGGGGAAGGGTTAGGGTTAGGGTTCGGGCTAGGGTTAGGGTTAGGGGACGGGGACGGTTTAGGGTCCAGGTGAGGGTAAGACAACGCTTTAGGAGGAGCGTACGTGTGAGGGCGCAGGTTAGTGTCAGCGTACGGGTTAGGATTAGGGGACGGGTGAGGGTCAGGCTTCGGGGAAGGGTTAGGGTTAGGGTTAGGGCTAGGTTTAGGGTTAGGGGACGGGGACGGTTTAGGGTCCAGGTGAGGGCACGACAACGCTTTAGGGGGAGCGTACGTGTGAAGGCGCGGGTTAGTGTCAGCGTACGGGTTAGCATTAGGGGACGGGTGAGGGTCAGGCTTCGGGGAAGGGTTAGGGTTAGGGTTCGGGCTAGGGTTAGGGTTAGGGGACGGGGACGGTTTAGGGTTCAGGTGAGGGCACGACAACGCTTTACGGGGAGCGTACGTGTGAGGGCGTGGGTTAGTGTCAGCGAATGTGTTAGGATTAGGGGATGGGTGAGGGTCAGGCTTCGGGGAAGGGTTAGGGTTAGGGTTCGGGCTAGGGCTAGGTTTAGGGGACGGGGACGGTTTAGGGTCCAGGTGAGGGCACGACAACGGTTTAGGGCGAGCGTACGTGTGAGGGCGCGGGTTAGTGTCAGCGTACGGGTTAGGATTAGGGGACGGGTGAGGGTCAGGCTTCGGGGAAGGGTTAGGGTTAGGGTTCTGGCTAAGGTTAGGGTTAGGGGACGGGGACGGTTTAGGGTCCAGGTGAGGGCACGACAACGCTTTAGGGGGAGCGTACGTGTGAGGGCGCGGGTTAGTGTCAGCGTACGAGTTAGGATTAGGGGACGGGTGAGGGTCAGGCTTCGGGGAAGAGTTAGGGTTAGGGTTCGGGCTAGGGTTAGGGTTAGGGGACGGGGACGGTTTAGGGTCCAGGTGAGGGTACGACAACGCTTTAGGGGGATCGTACGTTTGAGGGCGCGTTTTAGTGTCAGCGTACGGGTTAGGATTAGGGGACGGGTGAGGGTCAGGCTTCAGGGAAGGGTTAGGGTTAGGGTTCGGGCTAGGGTTAGGGTTAGGGGACGGGGACGGTTTAGGGTCCAGGTGAGGGCACGACAACGCTTTAGGGGGAGCGTATGTGTGAGGGCACGGGTTAGTGTCAGCGTACGGGTTAGGATTAGGGGACGGGTGAGGGTCAGGCTTCGGGGAAGGGTTAGGGTTAGGGTTCTGGCTTGGGTTAGGGTTAGGGGACGGGGACGGTTTAGGGTCCAGGTGAGGGTACGACAACGCTTTAGGGGGAGCGTACGTGTGAGGGCGCGGGTTAGTGTCAGCGTACGGGTTAGGATTAGGGGACGGGTGAGGGTCAGGCTTCGGGGAAGGGTTAGGGTTAGGGTTCGGGCTAGGGTTAGGGTTAGGGGACGGGGACGGTTTAGGGTCCAGGTGAGGGCACGACAACGCTTTAGGGGGAGCGTACGTGTGAGGGCGCGGGTTAGTGTCAGCGTACGAGTTAGGATTAGGGGACGGGTGAGGGTCAGGCTTCGGGGAAGGGTTACGGTTAGGGTTCGGGCTAGTGTTAGGGTTAGGGGACGGGGACGGTTTAGGGTCCAGGTGAGGGTACGACAACGCTTTAGGGGGAGCGTACATGTGAGGGTGCGGGTTAGTTTCAGCGTACGGGTTAGGATTAGGGTACGGGTGAGGGTCAGGCTTCGAGGAAGAGTTAGGGTTAGGGTTCGGGCTAGGGTTAGGATTAGGGGACGGGGACGGTTTAGGGTCCAGGTGAGGGTACGACAACGCTTTAGGGGGAGCGTACGTGTGAGGGCATGGGTTAGTGTTAGCGTACGGGTTAGGATTTGGGGACGGGTGAGGGTGAGGCTTCGGGGAAGGGTTAGGGTTCGGGCTAGGGTTAGGGTTAGGGGACGGGGTCGGTTTAGGGTCCAGGTGAGGGCACGACAACGCTTTACGGGGAGCGTACGTGTGAGGGTGCGGGTTAGTGTCAGCTTACGGTTTAGAATTAGGGGACGTTTGAGGGTCAGGCTTCGGGGAAGGGTTAGGGTTAGGGTTCGGGCTAGGGTTAGGGTTAGGTTACGGGGACGGTTTAGGGTGCATGTGATGGTACGACAACGCTTTAGGGGGAGCGTACGTGTGAGGGCACGGATTAGTGTCAGCGTACGGGTTAGGAATAGGGGACGGGTGAGGGTCAGGCTTCGGGGAAGGGTTAGGGTTAGGGTTCGGGATAGGGTTAGGGTTAGGGGACGGGGATGGTTTAGGGTCCAGGTGAGGACACGACAACGCTTTAGGGGGATCGTACGTGTGAGGGCGCGGGTTAGTGTCAGCGTACGAGTTAGGATTATGGGACGGGTGAGGGTCAGGCTTCGGGGAAGGGTTAGGGTTAGGGTACGGGCTAGGGTTAGGGTTAGGGGACGGGGACGGTTTAGGGTCCAGGTGAGGGCACGACAACGCTTTAGGGGGAGCGTACGTGTGAGGGCGTGGGTTAGTGTCAGCGTACGGGTTAGGATTAGGGGACGGGTGAGGGTCAGGCTTCGGGGAAGGGTTAGGGTTAGGGTTCGGGCTAGGGTTAGGGTTAGGGGACGGGGACGGTATAGGGTCCAGGTGAGGGCACGAGAACGCTTTAGGGGGAGCGTACGTGTGAGGGCGCGGGTTATTGTCAGCGTACGGGTTAGGATTAGGGGACGGGTGAGGGTCAGGCTTCGGGGAAGGTTTAGTGTTCGGGCTAGGGTTAGGGTTAGGGGACGGGGACGGTTTAGGTTCCAGGTGAGGGTACGACAACGCTTTAAGGGGAGCGTATGTGTGAGGGCGCGGGTTACTGTCAGCGTACGAGTTAGGATTATGGGACGGGTGAGGGTCAGGCTTCGGGGAAGGGTTAGGGTTAGGATTCGGGCTAGGGTTACGGTTAGGGGACGGGGAAGGTTTAGGGTCCAGGTGAGGGTACGACAACACTTTAGGGGGAGCGTACGTGTGAGGGCGCGGTTTAGTGTCAGCGTACGGGTTAGGATTAGGGGACGGGTGAGGGTCAGGCTTCAGGGAAGGGTTAGGGTTAGGGTTCGGGCTAGGGTTAGGGTTAGGGGACGGGCACGGTATAGGGTCCAGGTGAGGGCACGACAACGCTTTAGGGGGATCGTACGTGTGAGGGAGCGGGTTAGTGTCAGCGTACGAGTTAGGATTATGGGACGCGTGAGGGTCAGGCTTCGGGGAAGGGTTAGGGTTAGGGTTCGGTCTAGGGTTAGGGTTAGGGGACGGGGACGGTTTAGGGTCCAGGTGAGGGCACGACAAAGCTTTAGGGGGAGCGTACGTGTGAGGGCGCGGGTTAGTGTCAGCGTACGGGTTAGGATTAGGGGACGGGTGAGGGTCAGGCTTCGGGGAAGGTTTAGGGTTCGGGCTAGGGTTAGGGTTAGGGGATGGGGACGGTTTAGGGTCCAGGTGAGGGTACGACAACGCTTTACGGGGAGCGTACGTGTGAGGGCGCGGGTTAGTGTCAGCGTACGGGTTAGGATTAGGGGACGAGTGTGGGTCAGGCTTCGGGGAAGGGTTAGGGTTAGGATTCGGGCTAGGGTTAGGGTTAGGGGACGGGGACGGTTTAGGGTCCAGGTGAGGGTACGACAACGCTTTAGGGGGAGCGTACACGTGAGGGCGCGGGTTAGTGTCAGCGTACGGGTTAGGATTAGGGGACGGGTGAGGGTCAGGCTTCGGGGAAGGGTTAGGGTTAGGGTTCGGGCTAGGGTTAGGGTTAGGGGACGGGGACGGTTTAGGGTCCAGGTGAGGGCACGACAACGCTTTAGGGGGAGCGTACGTGTGAGGGCGCGGGTTAGTGTCAGCGTATGGGTTAGGATTAGGGGACGGGTGTGGGTCAGGCTTCGGG